>NC_034409.1:112268001-112568001 GCF_002078875.1 Numida meleagris | reverse complement strand
GCAAATTTCTCTACCAGATGTCAATTATAGTGAAGTTCAGTCTCTCTATAGCTCAAATATTTGACATAACTCCTCAAAAGGTCAGTAAACATTTCATTTGTGCCAGTATTATACTATACGATATCCAGAAGGCATTTAAGCTACAATCTCAAGAAACCACTAAAGTGAACAAGAATCTTGAATAACTTTAGGTTGTACACGAACTCAAGAGAAAGGGAAGAACCAAGACTGACACCTCACCATATACTATACAGACCACATACAAACACCAGGTAATTGGGAGATTAAGTTGACTGCTACATGGTCTGACTAACATTGTGACAGTCTCCTTCTGGGTTCCCGTTGTCCCCGCGGTATGCCAAATAGCTGCTGTTTAAAGAAAGGAATGACCAATAAAATGTATCTTGTTTTGCTGATAATTAGTTATTCTACTATCCACTTGCATCTTAAATTAGGCTGTCAACCGTACCTTCTTTGACACAGCTTCTCTCTTTACTGTATTTCTTCACACAATTACTACACTAACAGAAATCTAATTCCACAGTCACCTGTAGACCCCCTTCAGGTACTGGAAGGCCGCTATAAGGTCCCCCTGAAGCCTTCTCCAGGCTGAAGAGTCCTAGCTCTCTCAGCCTGTCCTCACAGGGGAGGTGCTCCAGCCCTCTGATCATCTTCGTGGCCCTCCTCTGGAGTTGCTCCAACAGCTCCATGTGCTTCTTGTGTTGAGGGCTGCAGAACCAGACGCAATACTCCAGGTGGAGTCTCATGAGAGCAGAGTAAAGGGTCAGAATCATCTCCCTTGACATGTGAGGTCCTGGAGGACTTTTCCAACCTTGGTGATGCTATGATTCTATGAAGTACAGAAACCATCAAAAATGACCCCCTTCCAAATTAACCTTCTCTGATTTTTTACTGCTGCTGATCATTGAAGATCAATTATTCCAGTAACTGCATCAAAAATATACTCTTGTATTTAATGTCTTCTTTAACTAAATAGTGGAATTTCCTACACTTTCCAAGCAGAAATGTGGATAATCTGGTTAGACCTCTTAATTTACAAGTGATTCAGTGGTCATCTGGTTATTGATATTACAGATCAAAATACTGAGAACACATTCAGAAATTAGCACTCCTTTATGATACTTACTTATATGTTAAGCTGTTGAATTTAAGTTCAAAAACCTCAAATCATCCATAAGGGTATAAAATAAAATTCAAGCAGCCAAAACTGATCTTGTTTAGCTGGTTCTCTCATCTGTGCTAAAAACAGATGCCTCTATTGCTGACATTAAAACTGTCAGCACTATGAGACACCCTTTTCATAATGAGGGTACAAAATAAATTGCCAGCACTCGATTACAGAGGCAACAGTTTCCTTTTTCTGCGTCTTTTTTTCCTGTGTGTGCTGGAATTTTCAGATTTGCATTTTTAAAAGTTAAATGTCATTAACAAACTCTTTTCTACATGTAAGTAAAAAACATTTCTGTCTTCATAAATGTTTTCTGTTTTGAAGCCTATTATGCAATGAGAACAAAAAATATTTAACTGGTGAGTCCTCATAAATTCATTTAAAACATGGTAGAGGCATTGTTCAAGTAACTGTTGTGGATGTTTCAGAGTTCCAGCAGACAGCTGCTACATTTGAAGTATCTTGATATTTTAGCATTCTCACAAAATACAGTGAAGACTCTGCTTCACTTACATTATTACAAGTTTTAGAAGTTTGAAATCAGAGCTAAAGCTATCATATTCAGCGCTAGATACGTATTTTATGAGAGCTCTAATTATAGTTCCATTATTAAAAACTAGGTTGCAATATGTTCCTGCGCTATCATTATGTACACCCTGCAGAACCTCATTATTTTATAAATAAGTTTCTTTTGAGGACAAAGAAAATCTGTTACTGATTAAAGTATTAAATTAATATGCTCCACATGTTTAAATTTGCTTTGACTTTCAAGATACTACATGCCAGTTAGATAGTAAATCGAGAAGGTATCACTAACAAAAATCATATATATTGTCTACAGTTAGAACAGGAAAAACACAAAGGTCTCTTGGATTACATTCTCCAATTTCTCCTATCCTTGTGAATTATAAAGTGTCTTGTCCCACAAACATTAACAGCCAACTTTTGGCCTATCTTTCTGAAACAGTGATGACTTGCTTATTTAGATGAGTCACATGCTGTAATCTTTAAAGCTCAGATTATCCGTACAATCCACTTTCCGGTTAGTGAAAAAACAGCAGGAATTAGAGAAAACCTGCTTTTTGAGAAGTTGTTAGAGGCCAGCAATTGCATTTATCCCAATTTGTCAATTTAGAGCACTCCATGCAACATGCAAACAGAAGTTTTAGAAGAGATGTGGTTTCACCCACAGCACTTATAATCTTGCTGCCAGTCCTAGGTACCCTTTCCTGGACTTCAGGGGAGGTTCAGTTTGGATATTAGGAAAAAATTCTTCTCTGAAAGAGTGGTCAGGTGGTCAGGAGGGGGGTCTGTGGGGGGTAGGGTGAGTGTGAACTACATTAAAACAATATAATTCAACTCTAAATATTTTACAGTTGATCAACAACCTGGATTTCACCATTCACAGATAAGAGAGAAGGGCAACAGAACATATTCCTGTGTCTGAATTCAAAGCTCTTAGATCAGTTTTCTTAACACTGCACCTCTACAACCACATGGAAGTGAATGCAAACCAATTCTACTTTTACAAAGCTAACAATGCTGAGAAATCATTAACCAGGAGTAGCCTATTAACTGAAATCAATTCCCCAGCTAAAAACAGAGATGGATTTGAATCACTGAAAATAGGTCATGAGAAAAAGGGATTCTAAACTGTAAGATTTCTCATGATGATCCACTTTGATATTTTGAAGACCACCTCTCCCAAGACATATTGGTCACTAGAAGAGTGAGATACACAACCCCAAAACACTGCACAGCTATTGCCCATGACCACTCACATTACAGCAGAAGAGAATCAGAGACTTGTCTATTTCTGTCTTGAAAATCCTAGCTAGAAATAAAAGTTATGCGGTATGTGACTGCACTGAGGAGCAAACCATATTTTCTGCACGTCTACCACACAGGCAACCAGCAGGTATTGAGCTTACCAGACACAGGCGACTAAACATTTCAGACTAACTATTCTGAAAGTTTTCTGGTGTTCCATACAACAATTTTTTAGGATGAGAGTGATTTGTCCAAGATTTAAGGATCAAGGTTGTTGTTTGTTTTTTTCCCCCTCCACAGTCTGATTGCTAGAATAATAAGACCCCCCCTCCAAAACATAGGTGATGCACGAGGCAGAGTATAACTTGAACCACACTGTTTAGAAGGTTTTCCTTACAGTTCAAATAAGGTACTCCTCTGAGATGTTGATTAACTCATGTTCAACAACTATAAATACTATTTACAGAACTGAAATGAGAGGTATCTAGAATATCATTTATGTACACTCCAATGAACTAGAATTGGTGAAAATGCATCTGGATCATTCAGATGACTGGGTCCAACAACATCTGCTGATAGGTCATAATTTCACCATACTTCTCGTTGCTCGTTTTGGACTTGCTCTATTTTTCCTCAGTAATTACAGGCTTTGATATTCCATAAAACAACAGTTTCTGAGCTAGCACTGCTCTAAGAAAACTGTACTTTCTTCAGACATAGAAGCAACAGTTATTCTTAGTGTTCTGCGATCATTTCTGTGATTGTAACAAAGCCTAACAGGCAATAAATTTCAAGTTAGGTTAGATTAGATGACTGCTTCTGGGGCTATTTCTTTGTATGTAGAAGACTGAGATAGTACATTATTCAAGCTAAAGTCTCACTCTTGCCAAGTAAAATAAAATAATTACATCTTGCACCCTCTGTCAAGCATTTCCATTATCCCCCTCTAATAATTTTTTTTCCCTTTTTCAATAGTGTTATGTTGGTGACTCATTTTGTTTGTGATTCAACACGCTTCTCAGAGCTTCTTTCTACTTTATTATTGCCAGCCCATTTACTTCCCTTTTTGTATGCATACGTTTTACTTCTGTCCCAAATACAATACTTCGTATTTGTCTCGTAATTCATTGATCAATGTGAGACCATTTCTTCAAGGCTGTATTTCATTCTGACCCTTTCCTCCATACTGCCGGACATCTCTACTATAAACTTGCTACACACAAACATGTGCTGTCTAAATCACTTGAGTCACTGTTGGAAACTGCTCCAAACCATGGAAAAATTATGTGGGATCCCTTGTTTCACTGTTCCACTGCTAGCGTGTTTTCAAAATCATAGTGGTTATTTCCAGATTATTCTCATTTTTAATGAGAACAATCAGGTGGGACCTAATAAAAAGCTAGACTAAACACAAAATATACCACAGTTACTAATTCATTATTCTCTATTTCCAATTGTTACCTAGCAGATAAAATTACAGGTTATGAGGTTGATTTATTGTATTACTGGCAAATACAATTTGGTAATTATCTGCCAGAAACTTAAAAAAAAATAATAATAATTCAAATTAATAGCTTCAGCTCAGCTTTTACTGAGTATTAAAGATAAAACTGCCAAGGGGAGAGACAGCTTCTTCTATAAGTTAGTTATTTTTTTCTTCCCCCCTCCCTCCCCCAGATCTTTACCATTCTCGAAGAGCTTGCAAAGATAACTACTTCAAAGCAATATAATTGGCTTCAATCATTTGCTGACTTGATTACACCTCTTTTCTTTGACCTTGCTCCTTTTCAACTCATCTGGTTTTGTTAAATTTGTATTTGCAACTAGAGACAAGAAGAGACAGGCCCAACCGAAGAAACTCCTCAGTACATTAAGAACATAATAGCAGAGTCCAACAAAAAGTAATGTAGCAGTGTAACTAGTTTGAGGTTTGAGAAAAGGCAAAATAAACCTATGCAGAGAGTTGTTTGAGCAGAGGATACCATCTTGCACTTCAATTCCTATGAAAATAATGGGGAACAGAACTTGAATATTTTTCTAAGCAAATCAGCCAGCTGTATTCAGCAATAGCTGAAACTTATCACTGTTATCTTGAAAAAATAAGACTCAGTAGAGGAATATTTTTTTAAAAAAATATATGAAACATATTTTGATTTATAAATAATAATAAAAAAATTACCTTAGCAAACTGTGCATTTATCCATTTTGTGAATGTTTTCTTTTGAACATCTTCCCGTTCATCTGTCAGAGAAAAGTAAAGCACATATTAGAGTGGTTCACCAAAATATTTTAATATTATTGATTAAAGCTTCAGTCTTGGTTTGTAATAAAGCTACTAAAAATAATTCAAACTCATTTAAGGCACCTGTTTGGATGTATTCTGTCCCTTAGAATTACATATATTTAAAAGACTACAGGTCCCTTTATAGTCATTGCTTGGTTCTAAGGTCTATATCCCTGGCTCATCTCATCCATTTGGTAGCATCCTTCTTCGCTGAGAGGTAACATGCTGCAGTTAGGACTGTACATGTTGCTTTTAAACCAAAAAGAGGGAAGATTTAGGTTAGATATTAGAAGGAAATTCTTTACTCAGAGGGTGGTGATGCCTTGGCACAGGCTGCCCAGAGAAGCTGTGGTGCCCCATCCCTGGAGGCGCTCAAGGCCAGGTTGGATGGGGCCCTGGGCAGCCTGAGCTGGCGGGGGGCTGGACCTTAAGGTCTCTTCAATGCAAGCTATTTGAACAGGATATCTAGAATAATAATAAAACACACACAGTGATTACAGTAACAGGAAACTGTTCTACTGCACTTTACAAAAAATACTTAAAATAGCAAGTTTCTATGCACATCTTCAGATTTGTTTGTGGAGCATTTTGGACCACAATGACATGTCTCCAGTGGCAGCTCATGGCATCTCTTAACTATTTTTTTTTAAATAGGTTATTTGCCTATTATGATTTGTTAAATATTTTCTCTCAAGTGGAAGAAGAAAAAAAACAACCAAGCACACATTTGTTCAGCCATGCAGGAAGTTTCTTCTCAGTTCTTTAATTTGAAAAAATATGTAGCAGGAGATGAGTATCTCAGACCTAGATTCTATTGGTATCTAAAACATGAGTACAGATACAGAATGGGACTAGACACACAGAGATAAAATTCAGATGTATTTTATGTAGAGAAAGAATGATGCTTTAATCATATAACCTAATAAGCAATTGCTCAGAAACATCTATTAGACAACATCTATGGAATAAAACTAAAAGGCAGACCTCTTTGGATGACAATGTCAAAACAAACTAGAAGTAAAGGGCATACTGTAAAAAAGGCAGCAGAATGCTAATACTAAAACAAAGCTCACTCAGAGCTATCTGTCTTTTGGTTTACAGTAAAATTCTCTACACTTCTTAAACAAAGAGGGATATTCAACTCCCATATGAGATGTTCAGCAATTAATAACATTAATGGATTCAGATGAATTTGAAAGACTGGTATGGACAAGCCACATGAGAAATGCACAGCATTAATAATGCACTTTGCTTTCCCTCCTTCCACTCCTCCAAGGAGACAAGTCAAGACGAATACATCTTTTGTTCTTAAAAATTCACCTCAATAGCAGACTTTAAAAGTGTCTTTTTCAAGAATGCTTTCCTTTCTCAACAATTCAATACACTCATGAGGAAAATAATACTACGGCTGCTATTTCATTATGAAAGTCTTCATACTGGATGGAGCAGATTCTAATTGCTAGCCAAGGTTTAGGAGTAAAAAGATTTACAATGCTATAATACTACGAGAAACATTCATAAAAGCTGGGCATTACGCACATTCTGTCACTAATACCTGAGCATTGGCTACAATGAACTTTCTAGGGTGCTATTGCTGTCTATCCCTAATAATGCTGCTTGCTTCATCGGGAAGCATCAAAACGTGAAGGAGATCCAATGCTTTTGGTAATTAATAATGCTAAAGCTGTTAATTTCTTTTTTCCTTGCAAACACCACTTTTCAAGTAAAATGCTTATAAAACAGGTTTTGACTTCTTCCAGTCACATGCTAGAAGATGGGAGAAATAATTTTTTCACCATTTTATTGCTTAAATATACATACTCAATCTGATGTTGTATACAGACTTCTTCAACAACTTCATATAAAGTATGACATAGAAATAGCTATTTCTGTTTAATAATCTCCAATAAAAACACCAAATGAGACCATAAAAGGAGGTAGAAGAAGAATATGTGGAATTAACAGAGAAAAGGAGAGGCAAAAATGCCAGCATGCCTTTTTGTGACCAACCTTTTTCTTTCCCACCCCAAGCTACTGTATAGCATATTCAGTAACAGTGTGAGTTTGTTTTTTTAAAATGACTTTTCCAAAAGGATCTATGCCAGAGACTGAACTCCTAATCACCAATTAATTCATGTTCACTGAACTAATAAGAAAGGATCTCCTGAGGAAAGAGTTACACCTAAAATTAGAATATTTGAAACTTTGAAAAAGTTCAGGCAATTCTCTGCTACCTTTGCAAACACAAATCTCTTCCATTGCTGTTATTTTTAGATAGAGGTAACTTCAAGCATTTCTGCAAGCACCTCTACATGCTTGCACTGCCAAGTTTACATAACACACCAATCTGATAGTAACAGCCTCCTAGTCTAAAAAAGAGGTGATCTTATTTTAGTGTCCTGCATGATTTCCCTACAATAAGGAAGACTTTGGTTTCCTCCCCTCCGAAAAAAAAAAAAAATAAAATAAATAATCAAGAGTCCAGGCAGGTAATTCTTTCAACTGCCCAGCAATGATATAGTATGTTTACTTCTTTTATTTCAAGGTGGAAGAATTACAGAATAGCATACTGTCTCTCTTCAGGTAAACTCGAAACACTGTGTGGATCCTGAATACTCTTACTGCAGTAACACTGCTATCATTTACCACAGCAAAAATATGTTTTCCTCAAAATGCTGGGCCTTGGCTGACAACAGACTTAACCTCCTTTCTGAATGTTACCATCTAAGATAACAAACACACTGAGATCTGTAGAAGGCCCTCCATAGTGTCAGAAAAAAAGATACTGACCTATAAGAATTATCTGTTTTTCATGTGCTACAGCATCTTTTACTTCTGCACAGAACTTGTTTTAACTAGAACACATTCAGAAATGGATCTTACAGTTCTGATGCATTTCTGGTAGTATGAGCATCCAGCTTTGTATCTGTGACTACAAACCTCTTGAATTAGCTAACTACACATTTGACTTTAAAAGTATTATTCCAGGCTAGAGTTCACAAAAAATTATGACTAGGAAAGAAAGCACAGTATTGATGGAGCTAATAATCTCACAAAGGCCATTTCTAAGACTTAATCAGGTGACAAGTGGTACACTGAAGAATGCTTAGCAACATGCAATCAGGATTCAACAGAACAAAATGCTATTGTTAATGGTCAGCGGATACCAGACAACTTTTTTAGTTACTTAATAAAGTATTTCATGTTTGCAAACCACTGTTCAAATGAGATTTCCTTTTATTTTCAACCAAAAAAGCAAGCATTATGTTGTCATTCCTTGTTCTTTACAAAACAGTCTCACCTCAAATACCACCTAACATATTAAGTAAAAAATGGCAATGGGAAAAATAATAATCTGGTATACTACAAAGACAAAAAAAAAGCAAACAGCAGTATTAATACAAAATCCAAGCTTTTAATAATGTGGGCTGACAAATACCAAGAGGATTTTATATGGACTACACTGACAACACATACAATATATATAACATAAAAGTTGAATGATGTAGTTACATAAGCCATTTTCCCATGGAAAAGCTGGAGAACAGGAAAAGAGTCTCCCACTATTTGGCACATCCATTCTTATATTGTTGGAGAATCTTCAGTCTCTCTTACTCTTGAGACAACGAATAAACAGCAGTTTCAACAGAATGGTTGAGGCTGGAAGGAACGTCTGGAGGTTGTCTGGTCCAACCTCTTGATCAGGCAGGGCCCCCTGCAGCAGGCTGCCCAGGGCTACTTGAATCAGTTTTTGAGTATCTCCAAGGATGGAGTCTCCACAGCCTCTCCTGTTACACACTACAACATCAAGGCCTTGTCTTTTCTACCATCTGCATTCTGCCTTTCACAGATACAGATGGGTGGTTCTGATGCAAGTGGCTTACAAACTGCTCCTCAAAAGTAAGCACAACCCATTTGCATGATCCATTTTTCAAAGTTACAAGACTTTGAAGAAAAGTGAGCTGGCACCTCAGGAATATCTGAAATGAGCTGTATCTTCAGATTTAAAATTCTAATTTGAAAATAGCAAAGAATCATTTTCTTTAATGTAATGATAAAGAGATTACATAAAAATGAATGGCATATTCAAATAACTGAAGACAATGAAAGGAATCTATCTTTTGTGACAAAAGATTTCATGTTGTCTTCAGCAAGTAGCTCCATCACAGGTTGGAAAACAAAAAGGGAAAGAGGAGACTTCTAATTCTCTTAATCATTGTTGTTTTGAGCTGTGTTAAACAATAATCAAGTAATTATGTTTGACTACCAGGAAAAATGAGTAAGATGAAAAAAGAAAATGGAAAAGGGAAAAGGATTTTTCCCATACATCAGCTGAAAACTGTTAAACAATGGTATTAATGCAGGTGACAGTTCCTTCATTAGTGGCAACTGCATGTTCATCTGAACACTACTCTTTAGAAAGTAAAACCACCAAAATTAATATTTTCTAGCACCCAAACAATGTCGATTTAGAGAAGTCCAGGATTTGTTTCAGTGAGTGGGAGTGAATACCAGCAATGATAGGAGCACTGGGAACAAAAGAGGCCACAGTCACATCATTGATACTCCAGCTCCATTGATTCACTATTGTTAGAGATTTCCAGCACATTGTTACAATACTCTGGCCAGTAGCTACAACTGCTGAGAACTGTTCCTTTAGCATTCTTGCTTCTGAGGAGGAAAGAAGAAATCAATGCAGTACAATGACTGAACGCTACTTGAGTGGCCTAGCTTTGATTTTTAGTCATTCAGGTCATCCAAGACATTCACAAGCTGACAGGAAATACAATAGACTGCTTTCACAGGCAGCCAATAATTTTAAGTCTATTGCTTATGTAAGGCAATATGGAACGTGCAATTCATTGTCCACCTGTCATAGATATACTGATGAGAAGTGTGTTAACTTTATCTGAATACTGTTAAAGCTCCCTCTTCCTTATGCTACCCCTGAGATTTTACTGTGGAGCCTGAGTCAAATCACCACAATCAGACCATCTGAGGGTTCTCAAAACACTAATGAACTTACTCAAAATCTCAGCAAAAATGGTAGACTTCAGCATCCAGAAAATCCTCATTAATACTATAAAAAAAAAAAGTACAACTCAATCCTTCCAAAATTGTGTAACATTTGAGGACATTTGGTAAAGATCCAAGGCAAATTTAGGAAAGGAGCTGAAGTATTACTACACCAAAACATTTAACCTCAAGTCTGCTCTCCCCTTCTGCTTCCTGAGGTACAGGAGTTCACAGGTGGCATTGCATTTGCTGCGTGTGAGACAGAAGGGAGAACAGCTCTACAATCAAACCAACTGGATTTCTACTGACGCTACAGGCTCAGACTGAATTCCAGACGGAGAAAGCTCCTTATGTTTCTCATTTTATTATGTTAGCTGGAACTGTTCTCTCATGAAAAATGCTTAAGAAAAAAAAAAGCTTCTTGATTTTTCCCCTCTTTTTCATTCTTAAAGGCATTACAGCTGTTGCTAAAAGGTTCTTGTTCTTCTGACCTAAGTTTCCCTCAATAGTTATTGAGGGAAAATTGTAGAATGCTTTTCAGGACTGGTACAGAAGTAAGAGTGTAGAAAAAGAGCAGGAATGAGAAAGAACAGAGAGCATAACAGAGCGAGAGGCATTGTGGTAGGGAAGAGAAGGAAAGAAAACAATGACAGAAGACGAGAAAGGAGTGGACTGGGGTGGAAGACAAATAGGAAGATGGAGGCACCGGGAGACATCATCTTCCTGCGTTTGGGAGAAGAAAGGGAAAACAAAGTATGCGAAAGAAGAAACAAGGGTAGGATGGGTAAAGGTGACAAGCCCTTTCCAGAGTGAGAAACGCAAAAGGCATTGGCTGTGATACTGCTAGCACACAACACTGGCCCTACAGCTGAAAGTTCAGATAAGGGGAAGCTGTAGATTTGCACAAAAGCATCGCCTAAGCATATGCAGCAAAGCAGTCCAGCATGATCTGCCTCCCCAGGCCATTAACCACTTAGAAAAAGAGGAAAAAAAAATTTGACTAGAATCCAAAAATATCAGGATGATGCAAACAGGCTGCATACGAACATTAAAACAATAATGGGTAGCTGTGAAATGTACATATAAATCTAGGTTTAAACAAATTCATGTAATTTGCTGCATGTTTGTTAAAAAAATTAAAAATGCCTCACACCATTTCTTAGTCCTCTCTCAAATAAATTGCAGCAGGTGCAACTCTCAGGACAAAAGCTGAAGTATAGTTCCAGTGGAGTTCAAAACTAACAAGCAAATAATAATAAAAAAAAAACCTCATGGAATTTCAGTTCACATTTCCAGAACATTGTAAGTAAACACAGCACGGGCATTCAACTCAGATTCATACAGTGGTGGTAACAGAACTCCCAGCAGTGGGCCTGGTCCTCCTCTAGTCTACCACACACAAACATGCTTTAGGAACTGAGTGTACCTCACTCTATCTGTACTGTGCATTTGGACCAGAAGGAAGGAGCAGAATCACAATCACAAGCAGTAACCTTTCCGAATGACTCCATGGGCTGGTTGCACTCTTATTGGCTAGCTGACTGCTATATGGAGTACCTAATAACTTAACTGCACAGGCTGCAAAAAAAAAGTAATGTAAACAGGTTAAAAATAAAACACTTCTCCACCTCTACACCCCAAAACCTTTCAAATGCTTCTTTCTTATTTTGCATAGGAGAAAAATACTTTCTGGAAGAGGGCTCTGATTTTAGATCTTGTCATCAGCAGTGCAAGAGCATGAGAAGGGAAGGACAGCTCATTTCCTCTCCCACTGCTTCTAGCAGCATGCTGCCTGTCAGGACACCAGCCTCAAATGCTGGCAATCCAGCTTTGTCTCAGGCTCTCATAATAAGGACATTAACCAGTTTTGAACCACACTCCACCAAAAATACTGTAGTCTCCTAGTTACAGATAGCCTTGCAAATGCAGGCTTTGCTGGTTCCCCTTGTTGGCTTCCATTTATTCTTTTCTAACCAGTGATATTTTAGATCCAGGAAATTTTTATGGAAGGAAAAAATCACTCAATACATCTGAATTCTCTGTAGAAGATCCATCATTTCTCAAAATTGAAGAACAAAACTATCCCTTTTGTTAGACCTTGGAAGCAGTGAAATTTCACCTGTTAAGTTCTTTGCAATACCAGGCAAAGCATCATTAGGAATATCAATAATCATACATAGGAAGACTCCCCTGACTGGTGATAAGATCTCTGGCTATAGAACACTCCTTCTCAGGAGGTGGCCTTCATCCAGGAGAGGTTCTCCTTACAAAGGCTAGCCCTTAGATGAGCCCAAGGTCATGTGGGAAGCACAGGTGAATTGCTTGCACCTGTGCTTCCTGAGCCAGCCATCCTCTCCAACAGGTGTTCAATCATCAATTCAGGCCATGACATAACAGTTCCCTTACACCTCTCTACCTGAGAGGCTAGATGGTGCTCAGTAGGGAAGGGATTTATCTTATGAAAAATTCTATTTATGTGTAAATATGTAATTATTCATTTGAATATTCAGCTTTGTATAAGCAGTATCCTCTTTTTCAATATCATATATTGCTAAATCAAAACTAAGCCTAATAACTTATCCATAGAAGCATGTGCTATTTGAAAGTGCTCTTCAACATCTTTATCAATGAACCTAGGCAGTTGCACTGTTCTCCACATAGATTTACTACTACTGTTACACCTAAAATCTCTCTGAGACATCAGACACAAGCTGCAATTTTCACCACAGGTCCTCATCCCCCAGAGGCAGCAGAGGATGCATGAGGCCTGCAGGCATTGTGCAGGAAGAAAGCAGCCACTGCTGCTCAGTGTAGCTCTGGCTGTTGGTCTGACTTAGACAAAAGGGTGGATCCAATGGACTTCTGAAGACAACAGGTTTTATGCATGCAAAGGAGTGACTAGACATGACAGACAGATTAAATTAGTCTTGAATGTATTAGTTTTGGTTTCAGCTGTTCTTATTTTTTTTTAAAACTCTTCCCCCTCCCCCCTTTCTGTTAGCAAAAGAAAGAAGGAACAAATCAGTATCAGGCATTTCTTTTCCTCCTCAGAGCACAGGCCTATTTTCACAGGTCGCTCCTGTGGAGTAACACCTATCCAGTCAGCAGGGCTTGACAGACCCAGTCAAGCTGCATGGCACAGAGCAGATGCTATGGGAGCCCTCACATGCAGCTGGCACCCTAAAATTCTTACCAGTTAATGCTGAATAAATTTGTTTTGTGTACATTGCACATTTAGTGACAACACAAATGTTACTGCTCCTCGGTATCAATGATTTGAGAATTGCTGAAACTAATTCAGAGTGAAAACAGGTTCCCTCAACACTGCTACTAGCACCAGGCCTGCTCTCAGCTAACCCCAAACTATAAATATTTGTCAGAGATGTGTGAAAAGTTACATATGAGAAAACAGCAGCATTGGCAGACTGTGTATTTCAACAATGTCACAAAAAAATAGCACCAACTAAGAAACATATTATTCAAAAACTGCAAACAGCTCTAGCCTTCATGCTTTTTAACCAGGCAAAATGTTACAGAAAACATGAGCCTGAAAACTACAATAATGGGGCTGTGGCAAGCAGTGAGGTCTGCTTGCTAGGACACACAAACTGTAAGTTTCTTCTGCTTTTTTTTTTTCCCCCCCTTTTTTTAATTCTTGTTTTTATTTGTGGTAAGCTTGCGAGGGCAGATCACCATTCAGCTGATCAGCATGCAACCTCAGAGCGAACTGACAGAGCCACTGTGTGGGCGTATTATTATAACAGAAGTAGTTGTAGTCAAGGTTATGTAATGAGCTAAAATTACCCACAGTTTTCATATTCACAGTGTTCAGGAAAAATATGGTTTTTTTTGTTTTGTTCAAAAAACACTGCATAAATGAGCACTCTTAGAATGATTTTATATTCGATGTTCCCACTTATTTTTGAATGCAGACATTGAAGGACAAGGCATCAAGGGTAGCACCAAGGATAGTAAGATTTTTTCAAAATCAAGTCAAAGCAGCATATCTCAAAATGGGAAAGTAAGAGTCCACAAACTTTCTGAATGACAGTCTGTCAACTCATAACAAATGAAGATGAAGGAAGCATCAGGATTTAAAAGTGGTTATCAGAGTCTGAAATATGACAGTAGAATCTAGTGTTTCACTGATGTAAAGAAATATTCTGCTGTACTGCTTTCAGTAAATGCCACCTAGTGATACATAGTTGCAAAGCTTAGAAGCTCTTGAATTTTTAAGTATTTTCTCACAGAGTTTCTGATTAGCTTCTAAAAAAATAAATAAATAAATCAAGCATGCTTTACACGGTCACAAGCTGTCAAAATTCATGTCATATACATGCAGAACAGAGACAAAAGAAGACAAGTTAATGACACCTGCAGACCAACATTTGTTTCAGTGAGTATTAAAATATTCATTACAAATAACTCCACTAAGTACACAGCGGTGGCTAACATTAGTCTGTAATATTTCAAGTTTCTTTTTTTGTTTATCTGTCAAAAGCAATTAGAGAACAGGCTATGTAGTCTGCTTGAGTGACTGCTGTCTACTTTCTTTCATC
This sequence comes from Numida meleagris, assembly GCF_002078875.1. Lineage (NCBI taxonomy): Eukaryota > Metazoa > Chordata > Aves > Galliformes > Numididae > Numida > Numida meleagris. The sequence goes on along the minus strand of NC_034409.1, from coordinate 112,553,183 downwards.
CGAGCCAATTAGTGTCTGAATCAATTAGTGCAGGCTGCCACTAAGACATGTATCAGAGAAGTTTGTTATTAAGGAGTCTGAAGTGTTAATATGCACGTGTTTACAATACACACACCTTTTCTTAAAGTGAAGAAAAACTGATAACACTTACTACTCTCAGTTGGCCTTCACCTTACTATAAAAAATTTGTAAAACTTTGAAAGAAAATATGCTTCTTAGGACAGCTATACAAATTAAAGGTTAGTGGTCAGTGCCTTCCTCTCCTGTTTTAACATTATTTGAAGTAGGCATAGTAACGATGAATGTGTCCAAATTGAAGCTGTAATTTATTTTATTCACAATAAACTATTACAGATCATATGTTGTTAGGTCTCTTAGCTGCCTCTCACTATGCACAAAAATACCCCTCTCTAAGGAGAAAATAAAGGATGTTCAAAGAATAAGATAAAGCATTCCAGAAACCCCTAATGATATCAATCAACTGGAGAATAAAACAAAACAAACCCAACATAAACAACAACAAACACCCCAACTTAATAGTAGACTTTAGTTCCTCTAGAACTCTTCTAATTTCACAGCTACATTATACTACTTCTTATGGCTCAATTGTACAAGTGACTGTAAAGAAGCTTAGATTTTTGGAAGTACATAATTGCATATAATATACTGGTATACTAAATATGCTTGTCTCATACTGCCCCACATTTGGGAAAACTGCTATTATTTCACAGAGATGAAGGATAGTACAGATTAGATAGAAGTCTAAATATCAGCACTTGATAGAAATCTCAGATTAATTGCACTCTCCAAACACTCCCTACTATATCAAGCATCCTTGAAAGTCACTGAATTTCTACAAAGCTCACATGCAACTCTTTACAAACAGCCATAATACCATCTACAGACTGTAATAAGTTCTTCCTCCTTTATCCTTTTGAAGCTTCTCATTTTTTATTTAACAGATTTATTTAGGAAGTGATTGTTCAGCCCCTAAGATGATGAAAAATCATTCAAAATGGAAGAATTACACGTGTTTGGTGTGGTGTTTTTTCCCCCTCTCTTTTTGTTAAGAATATATTGAAAAAAGAGAACACAATATAGAAATCAGTTTTACTCTTCATCAGGAACATGGTGGCCACCATTACAGAGAAAATGTACTTCTCACTATTTTTAAGATACAAAGTATTAAAGTTAAAAATCAGCCAAATGTCCAGACCAACAGTAGTTCAATCATTTCTTCCTCAGATTTCAGTGACAAAAAAAGTTACCATTACATGGAACAGGCATTATCAGCTGTAGAAATTACATCACTGTAAACAAGAGAAGCTCTTTAGTTAATGCACTGTGTCTATCAAAGTTATGCAGTGCATGGAATTGGTTTCTAGTCTAATACTTGTGCGTCAAGATTTGCAGTTAGAAGTATGCAGCCTGCAATATGCGATAGATACAAGAAGTGAAAGTACTAAGGAATCCTGTCCTGAACACATCTACCTGACATTAATGTAATAATAAGCACCAGTTAAACCTCAGTACTTTAGTATTAAGTCTAACTGAAGATGAGAACTTCATCTTAAATAGGCATTGTGAGAGGAAGTAACTCATTTGCAATAGCAATATATGTATTTTAATTCATTCAGATATTATGCCCTCTCAGTTGAAACTAAAATTTTCAGGCTGAATCAGAAATGAACATTTTAGATGTATCTATAGCATTTGCCACCTGAATGTACTGCATGCATTGATCAGGACTTTTCATTTCATACACTGTTCAGAACTGCCCCCAGTGAATGATTTCATATCTATAACATTAAGTGAAGATTAAGAAATATAGTATTGATGCTAGGAAAGTTACCTATTACAAATATTGATTTTGATTTCAATTCAGTGTCATCTCAAAAGCTTTACAGAGAGGAGTTGCATCGCCTTAATATCAATTCAGTACAGAAAAAGAAGAAAAACATCTATTTGTCATTCTTTTTACAGTTGTTCTTTTCCAGTCTAGACAACTCAAGGCAGGCATAACATTTTGAAACATCATGAACTATGTTCAAGAAGCATATTGTTATTCTATTCCAATGTTTTTGCAATAGTAAGGAACAATAATTTTATTGTCTAATACCTTCTAGAGGCACCTCAGGCAGACCACATAGACATTGTGGTCACATCAACCCTAACAGAGAAATAGAAATGAATACTTATTGGAACTAAAGTTTGGTTTCTGCTTCAGAGGACTCTTAAAAAGGCCAACTGAAAACATTCAGAGCTGCACACACAAAAAAACACAAAATCCGGCAAAGAGATGACGGGAAAGAAAAAAACATCCTCAAGACGGACAACCTCTAGAAACCCAAACCAGCCCCAATTTTTTCGCAAGTAAACTTGGAAATATGCAGATCACTTTAAAAGTAATGCCTTCCGTATATTTCCACTGAAATATATATTACAACATATACAAAGAACACAATAGCACTGTTTGATAGAGCAAATTCTCAGCTACAAAACACTATTTTTCAACATAGTCACTACCATAAACTATGCATTTTCATCAGCAGTGAACAGGAGCCTGCATGACATGCTTGTCAAAATCTGTGCCAGTGGAGATGACCCACAGTCACTGTTACCGCTGCTGAAATGTACCACCCGCCACCTCACTGTGCTCACATCCCCTTCTTGGTCTCCATAAACATTCAACTGTCAATAAATGTCAGTGGGTGCCATTGTTTCCAAATGGAGGAATTCAGTGACACATCTTTGCTTCATGCACACTTCCATGTCAGATGACCATTGTGTTGGACTGCCCCTCTACTGCCATTTGTTGCACGGCAACAAAATGGAATACTGGTGGGAAGGTTCAACCCCTACAGGGTTGAACATCCACCTCTAACGTTGTGGGCCAATATAATAAAATAGAAGGCATTACTTTTGGAGCAGCCCTCATAGGTCAGGATTTAGTGAGTAAATGTACTGAAGTCTAACAGTTTCCTTACACTGGAGATGTTTTCCAAGATAAATTGCAATTTATTTTTTTTTTCCTCTCTCAATCTGTAACATGCATAGGATGACATAATTAACAAAAAAGTAAACAGAGAAAGCACAGGTTTTGTTATGGAATTTTCATACCTCTGGAAAGATCCAGAATGAGCATTTAATTACACCACAACAAAACAAGATGGGGATGAGAGTGCCACACAATGCACAGACACAGTAAATAATTTAATTTTCTACAAAGTCTTTGACAAGGCTTTTGTTTTACAGCAACCAGAATTATCAACCCGAATTACATGCATAAGCAAGGGATCTAATTCTTTCTAACTGCATTTGTATTCCACTCAGTAACTTTTTAAAATGATCATTCTAATGCAGCAGCTTCTCAGTAGGAATATGCCAGAAGTCATATTTTCAATAGAAATACAAATACATGTTAGGCAAATGTGAAAATATATGGATAGCTCATTGGAAGAGGAAATGAGTATTCATCTCCAGAAAGTATTGATAAAATCTCACCTAAAAGCCCAAGACTGTTATGCATTAGCTGCTAGATTACCTAAAGCTTCAACTCTCTATCAAATAAATACAAACTTCAGAATAATTTAAAAGTAAACTTAGTACTAAAAGTGAAATCCATATGAATTACATGCTTCACATTTATAATTATTATATTATTTTCCAATCTCTAGCAGTTCAATTCCATAATACCAAACAACTGTTATCAACCTGAATGAAGTTAACCCATGCAAAAATGGAGTTAACAAGAGAGCAAGTTCAGACAGCACTACACACTATCCACCAAAGCAGTTCACTGTGTCCATCAGAGAACCTATTTCCCCTTGTCTTACCCATACTGAATCTAATACCTATTTCTTCTTAAAACTCCCTTTTAATCTGTTAATAATAAACCTCCCTTGCAAGCTCTTTATTTTAGGTTTTCACAATTTGAATCTGGTTCTACTTTCCCCACATGGTTCACACTTGCACTGATGAACTCCTGAACAAAATCCTCAGGTAAGAGTGTAGGACTGATGGCCATTTTAAAAAATAACGGTGGAAAGATGTTCACGTGGATCTAAATACAATTATTCTTTGTAAATCCGTAGCATCAGAACTAACAACTGACATCCAGAAGCTGAGAGGTATTATAGTATAAAGGATTCTTGTTTCATACCATTGCTAGACCTTCAGGCCAAGTCATAGTATATCAGGAATTGATTTCTATATTTTCTCTTCTTTGAATACTAAGATCCTTTTACTCAACTCACAAAAGAAGTGTTCTTTGACCAAAAAAAGAACCAGAAAAAACAGTACATTTTTGAGAATTTTAAGAAGTGAGGAACTAGCTGGCTATTCCACTAATAATTGCAATGCCTAACCACTAATTTAGCAATCACACAAATAATGTCTATGTTATTTTGGTATTTCTACAACTCTAATTGGCAGGCATTCTTCATCAGGATCATCAGCTTGATGACAATGACACATGGAGGTTAAATTCCAAAAGCTTCTGTGACATTCAGGCTCCACTGACAACACAGCAGAATTCAGGGAGTTGTAACCAAATATTATTTTTGGAAATTAAAAATACTGCTATTCTCATAATGGAGCAAGTAGAAGAATATCAGGCTGCAGTCAGCTAACGCAATGAGTGACATGGTGAAGATTTCTAATAAAAAACAGCTTACAGAGGCCAAATTGACACGTCTGTCACGTTTCTATGGATGCAAGTAGTACTAACTTTTCTCCATCTCTATTTTATTCTGCAAGTAAGAAAGGAACTGAAGTGTACTTCAAGTCTGAACATTTTGCATCCATTCATAATTCAGTCTAGGATGGAAAATGAACTTTGGAAATATATAACTTTCTATATTAAGTTAATAAATCTACATTCTAACGAGTCTACTGTGCCTAAAAGCTCCTTTTTCCTTTCCTGTTCAAAACAAACACAAATGTAATACTTAAATGTAAGAAAAAGGAACAGATAACTTCTAAATTGTGCTTGTCATAATTGGGCATACAAATATTCTGTAATACATAAAAAAAAAAATAGGTATTTGCCTCCTGTTAGGTGTTATACATCATAAAGGATTGCCCAGAACACAAATTGAACATCTGCACTGAACAAAGTGAGCCTGCCTACTAATTTATTACATAGAAAGAATTTAATTATCATTTCCCTCTTCCCCATAAAGATTGACGTGGTCATGAGAAAATTATTTACAGTGCTAAGAGCAAATATATTAAAAAAACAATTCATTTTAGCAAGGGGAGGATCAGTTTACAGAAGCAATATGAATGCAAAATTTTAAAAGAATGATGATGTTTAAAGTATCGTCAAGAAACAATTAGGGAATTATGCTTTTAGTTAGAAGTGTTATTACACTAAATGGAATTACAACAATATTGTCTCTCTGTAAGTGGTGAGATTAAGTTATGAAACAGTTGAAACAGAGTTTTTAAATCTTTCTAGACAATTAGATGAGTAGTTAAGATTTTCAGATTCACTGTAAATAGGGAACAATTAGCCAGAGAAAGATACTGGCAATTAGTTATTTTTATTAGCTGAAAGCTCTTTGCATACTTTAAGCACTTTTCACTGTCATCATTGGTTTTTCCACGTAAAACTATGCAAAATACAAGCTTGACTTAAATGACACTTAGAAAATATACAACAAGCCACATTACAATTTGTCATCAGAACTTAAGTATTTTAAAAGTTGAAAATATATAGAGATCTAGTACCAGAAATAGTTAATTCATCTTCCTTTTAGCTGCTCATTTATGTAAATGTCTGAGACATTGTCAAGACATTCCCCACAACACTCTCATGAGAGTTTAGGGCTCAGCTAGAACATGTTGTGCATTTTGGTTTCAAAAAAACAAATGTTGCATGGGCAATTAAAAAAATCTTCTATTTCACAGATATTTGGCAAATAAGTCTGTAAGTCTCTCTCTGAGCGGGAAAGTGGGGAAAAAGCAGTGTCATCGCTTGAAACAATGCACATAACTGGATTACCAAGCGTTATCAGTGAGGATTACAGTCTTGGTAAATTAATTAAGGCATACTGAAATTACTGCAGCAAGTATAATACCAATGCTAAGAAAAAAATAAAAAATGACACACAAATTATGGAATTATAGCCCACTATCAGTATGCAAGTCTTACTGGTTTTCTCAAATGTTATAATATTCACAGAACTTCACATCTTTGAGAATGTTTCTATGCTTTGCAATTTTGTACGTGACAGTTAGTAGGCTGGTAGTGAGAGTAGCACAGAAAAACACAGAAAAGTTGGCTTTGATTTTAACGACAAGCTTTGTAAGAAATTGAAGTACTTTAAAAGTTTATTTTGTAAAGCAACATCTAATATTAAACTATTACTGCCAAAAACCTTCCAGGTATTAACATTTTTGTGCACTAGCTTACACTTCACAGTGAATACAGAGATGAAAAATTGAAGGTGCATTAATTTTAATTCTACAAAATTGGTATTCAGCTAGACAAACTGAGTGTTAATTAACAGAGCTTTTTTATGCACACACAGAATGCTATAAAAGCAAAGACAACAACGAATTGATTCAGAAGCAAATTACAAAAAATAAAAAAAAAATTATGAGGTAATTTTCAGATGCATACACATTCAAATTTTGCAGTGTTTGTATCAAGTGAAATGTATCCTAAGTAGATACCCAAGAAATCATTTCAAACAGGCAGATATATTCAAACATATAGTTTTAAAGTAATGAAGTTTCTACTGTTGACCTTCAGATATATCATAGTGCTCTTTGACCGATTAGGTGTGATAGAAGTAAAATAAGCACACTTACTCTCTTCATTTGTGCAAGTGCTCAAGCAGGCACAGCTCTGCACTACTGATTCACTAATGTAGCTTTCCATATACCTCTGAAAGATGGCACATACCTCCAATGATGTTTGATGACTTCTACTAAACTCTTGAAGCAAGAAGTATTTTTCCTCACTTCTAAGTATTTATGAAGAGAGTTTTCAATTCTAATGATACTAAAATGAGCATTAAATGTGATTCATGCTCCTTAATCCATGACTTAATCCAGGAACATAAACTTCAACCTGTATGTGTAAGCACCTGTTTTTCACTTTTATACTGTACATTTGATTGCTGCTTTCTTTTTTTAATATTATTACTAGCTGTCATCTTCACATTGCAAACTGCAATTAGGCTTGATGTTTAAAACGCATGAACCACATTTCTGAGAGCTGTTATATGAAGCATAGGTCACAAATTACGTCTCTCTTTTGTATACCTTCTCTATCACTGACTATTTTTTGGCAAGCAACTATTCTCAACCATCAAGATAAATTACTGAATCTGCATTTTTCTGCAGACACATATAAAAGGTATAATAGGAGAGCCAATATGAATTAGCGAGCTATCAACAAATATTTCAAGTAGTGAACCCAAGCAGTAAGGATTTTTGGATTACTTAGGAAATGCAATCTCAGCAAGAATTCTTTGAATATGTCTGGCCATTAATCTTGTAACTTGCCAAAATTCATGAACATTTTATGCATACACTTTATTAATAAAATTTATGTACTCATCCTCCACTACCTTTAACACTTCAAAACAGTGTTAACAGCTTTTGTTGTATTTTGCACCTTCCTGAAAAGTGAGAGGCATTGGAAACATTGCTAGCCTTACCACTTTGGCAAATCTAGAACACCATGGACAAGGGTACAAAAAGTCTCAGCATCAAAAGATGTTTAAGATACACACTGAACCACAGCTAATTTACAAGCACACATCCACTTTCACTCTACAGGGTGGTTTTGCACGCTAACATCTCTACTGCTGTCCTCTAGAACAGACAGTTACCTGGAAGATGCCTGAGTGCTCTGAAACTGCACTAATTATGCCACTCACCTTTAAAAGAACTGAAGAAAATCTGAACAGGAACATGCCAAACCAAGAGAATAAGCCTCAAAGAAGTGCACACAAGAAAACTTTTTTTTACTTTTTTTTTTTTTTTTTACTAAGCAAAACATAAAGCGATTCAACTATCTCAAAACCAGCAAACACGACAACCTTATTCTTTCTTCAACGCTTTTCAATTAGTTGATTAGTGTCATGGTTTTATGATTTTTGGTTATCGGTATTCCACATCATAGCATCATGTAACGTATTGGGAGTTAAAGGGTTAATGCTCCAATTGGATCGTGGATAGTTCCGGGTACCTGGTTCTCAGAAGAGAACTACTACATTCTCCAGAGGACTTTGCTGCCCTGTTACCGTTTTCCGGTCAGAGGGAAAGATCAAAACTCACATATCACGAGGCCTTCCCTCTTCTCTGCCCATCTCTTGTGCCAGCAGCATTTTGCTCCCCAGCCATCTCACCATTGGCACTGGAGTAATGCCTACCTTAATTTTGAACACTCTCTCTCATTTTTATTGGATTTATTAGCTTAAATTGTAATTATATTGTATTATATTGTGTTGTTTTGCATTCCGATATCTTATTTGGTGGATTGGTTTGTTTCTCCACAGATAGTTGCCGCTGTTTTGTTCTTGGGCCCATCTCTCTACCCTTTTTCCCTTTTCCCTTTCCCAGGGCATGGGCCCATGGGTCCCACACCCCAGTCGTCACAGAGCCGGGCCGAACCAGCCCATAAACCACTGACATCAGTCTTTAAATCAGAGGCCAAAATTATGTGGTAACACTGCGGAATCAAGTATTTTTCTTCTTCTCTCTTTTTTTTTTTTTTTTTTTTAATTTCCTATCCATCTTCTTTTCGGTGTAGTTGAACACTCTTCACAATCCAGTTAAAATTCAAGTTTGGCTACCTATCCTGAAACCTCTGAGGAAGACCTAGATTGACTCTGCCGCACCTATTCCCAAGTTAAACAGCTTTCCACACACTGCTGCTGCTGAAATACCTACTGAAGTAGCCAGCAGCATGGCAGTGGCTCCCAGAACTCTCTGCCTTAGCCGTCATAGCCACTTACTCATTCCTATCTGAAGAAGTAAAAAATTATCCTACAGTGATGGGAGAGATGCATAGAAATGATTTTGGCTTTTTTGGTTTTGTTTTCTCTTTTATTAAAAAAAAAAAAATTAGCTTATAGGTTAGACAAAGGCATTCCTTCCACTCTTAATTTCCATTAGCAGTTATGAATATAGCTTAAAAAAATGACAGTGGACTATGCTAGTTTGTTAATTAAATGTATGGAAACATTCCTACATAAAAGATGAATCTATCTATAAAATTACCATTAAGGAGAGGACTTGCTGGAAATACAGTTTGTTCTTTTATAGGAAGTTAATAAGAGAAAAAAAAACAAAACTGATTCATATGTTGACTCATATGTGAATAAAGAGTACCACTATTACTTTCAGTTAAGACAAGAAGACTGCCCAGCCTAATGTATTAGGTGTTTTTTTTAGGTAAAAGTGAAGAGTTAAATAAATACTCTAACCTCCTTACCAAGCTTAAAAACTGACATTCATTTTACATATAGTTTTCTGTACTACTCTAGTCCCTAACTAGACAATCAACGTATTTCATTACAATATACTTTATATACTAATAATTATCAAAACCAGTACAACACAAACTTGTAAGATACAAGAATCACTGCTAAGTATGGAAAGCCTACCTACTTGAAATGTGCTGGCTTACTGAGAAGCAAGAAAGCAAGCAACTTCTTTCATTTATGTCGGAACAGATCCAATTCAGGGCTTGACACATCTGACTCACCATCATCTCAACCTTCTCTAAGGTGCGCATACTAGATTTCAATACAGGCTAAGTTAGCTGAGCTTATTACAGAACATATGAAGACCGATGGTGAGACACCACCCTGTTCAGAATAGAATTTTCCTATAATTCAGCCAAGCAGAAAGCACAGGGAGTGGGGATGTGACAGCAGCCACTCAACTGTTGCCTTGCTCTTGCAGGCTTTGTCCTTGAGGCAACCAGATGGGAAGGCACAGTTCCCTAACCAGTAAGTTTGCCTTTTGTTCATAACAGTACGTCTCACCTACACCACTAATGACAAATAAAAGCCAGAGGCTTCATGCAATTGGGCTTCAATCAATCAACAACTAGAAAATTACCTGGGATTTGCAAGAAGCTTTAGTATTACTCTCAGTTTCCACCAGACAGCATGCCGATAGAGAGACAAATGCTAATTGCTAAGGTATCAGCCATACCGAACCAAGTAACATAAATAATCCAATTCAAAATTTCAGTGTGATGAAACATTACCAATATCTAGGCACTCAAACTTTACCATCACAAACATTCCTGGTTGAGTAAACAAGAACAAAAAAAAACTTGTGAGCAGAGAATTCTGTATTTTTAGCTAACAGTATAAAACTCCAGCTGAATTCAACAGTTTAAAACATTAACTGAAAATATAACTGGAAATGTGTATTACACTGGCTAATTGAAAATTGATTTGGAGAGGAGGAATTGGAAACGGTGATTTCAAAATATCAATTGAGAACTACAAATATTTACAAATCCTCAATGTCTTAATTATTCACTGAAAAATGAGTAATTGTGGATGATTAGTATGTTGAAGAAATTTGTATTCTCTTCATAAAAAAAAAAGACCTCCAAAAGTGAAGTACAGCATTTTAAGCAGATGTATACAATTTAATCAGTGCCAAAAATAATAACCTTATAACTAATCACTTACTAATTAGCTATTTTTCTTAAACATAAGGCATTCCCATTAATTCAGCCTTTATAAACTGTGTTTTTGAAGTGGATACATCTGAAACCATCTTAGTGAAACTAAACGAATAACCTCAGTTTGAGTCCATATGGAAAAACAACAGAATTTGGCTCTCTCTGTTAAAACCTGTGATACCATACCTTCAAAAATCAATAACTATTACAGAGATTAATTTGTTGCACCGATTTACAACAATAAATATGTAGATATGATGCACTACTAAAAGTTAGGTACTGTGTCACCAATAAACATACAACATCTTCATTAAAAAATGATTGAGAATTATGAAGCTATTCAGCCATCTGTGGTGTTAGGACTGCATGCTTTCAGCATTATTTAATACAGACTAGCTAATACAAATCCCTGATCTACAATTAAATAGCTTTTTTTTTTTTTTACTAGAGTGTGTTATTTCATTAAAGAAGTTTTTACATGTATAATAATTACTATTGCAACTGTTCTACCAAATCACATATCACAAGAAGAAACCAGACATTCTTCAGAAGTTTACCTACAAGACAAATCGTGGAAAAAAAAAGAAAAAACAAAGCAGCTTAGAATAAAATCTTGGTTTTGACATCTTTGGAAACTTCTTTATTAACGAGACTTACTGTCATCATCAGCATCCATTATATTTCCCAGAGTGACTGCTTTCAGTTTCAAGGGATTCAAGCTAGTTAAATTTCTGTGCCTATTCAGCCTTTTGTCCATTACTGAGATTATTTAATAGCATAATAGGGTTAAGCTGTCTTCACATAATAATTAAAACAGTCTATAAGCATCTGTTGCATTTAATAGAATTCAAGGGTTTAAATAAGCTTTCAAACAGAATTTTGCAATTATATTTGAATGAATCCTTTGAAATATAAAAATATTTGTGTGTGTGTGTGTGCAATAGCATTTCTCCAGTCATAGATATGCCTTTGAAAAAAAACCATAGTCTTCCTGGATTCACAAGATATGAACACTTAGAAGTTTCTTCCAACTTAACATCTGTACTTCAGAGAAGGTATAGGTATTCATTAGAGAATACATATAAAAATATTTAAGTATCTATGAGATAATGAGAACTGGCATATGTAGTTTCCTACATGTCTTTGAAATTATTTACTTTTTCGTTGTTGTTTTGGAGGGCCTCTTTAACATATATGTGGCGAGCATACAGTTCTCAGAGCTTGTGCCTGCCTTCAAGCTCTGGGTCCCTGAAGAGACCCAGACAGAAATAGCAAAATAGGCCCAGATTTACTGTGACCTCAACTTGATGTTACCTTTCCTGCTGAAATAAACGTAAGATCCTCTGACATGGTGATCACAGAATCATAAAGATTAGAAGAGATTTCTAAAAATCACCTAATCCAACTATCTACCTACCAACAATATTTCCCACTAAGCCACTTCCTTAAGTACTACGTCTACCCTTTCCTTAAAGGCCTCCAGGGATGGTGACTCAGCCTGCGATACAGTTTTCTATCTGCTTCAGATCAACAGCATTCCTACAGAGGAGAAAACTGGAAGAAGCCGCAAAGAAAACTGAACCTCAACTAGGTTTGAAACACCTCAAGCTCTGCTTATCCAAACAAATTACACACTTGCCACAATTCAAGCCCCAAAGTAGCTACAATTATCTAGTAGCTACCCATTGTTTACCCAAAGGAAAAGTGCATTTTTAAGGAACTCCTCTCTACTAGAAAGTGTTTGTCTTGGGGAAAACAACATCCCATCTTTCTGCAAGAATATTTTTCTGTGCTCACATCAGCTCTTTCTTAAAGTCTTTTCCAATGAGTAACATGTGGGACTAATCAACATTATGAAAGTGGATTTATGTGAAAATCCAGTTCCACCTAAATCCATAATTCATAGTCCCACCAGCTATCCTTGCACATCTTTTGCCATACTCACATGGAGAAGCACAAGCTGAGCTCTCAAATCCAAAGAACAACTGAGCAGATAGATTTCACAAATGCCCTGAGCTGCTCATTACACTAGAACTACAACGATTCCCATCTCACAGGTCAAGTAATCTAAAACATTAAAAAGAAGTGAAAAAAAGAAACAGAAGACCAGATTGCCTTCACTGTTTGCAACCTTTTGCTTCCAGCAATTCATGACCACACTTGCTAAAATTATGCGTGTTTAGCATGTATATTACCATAGCAGCATCTCTCCTCTACTTAGCTTTCTTTCGCAGGGCTGTATCAGAGCATGCTAAATAATTACAGTTTTCTTTTATCCTGTTCCCAAAGTGCTTCCTTTTCCAGGCCTAATTAAAGCTGATTTTCAATGCAATTAGTTGAATTTAGAAATTTTCTATGAAAAAGGTTCATCTGCAGCTTATTATTGGCTTATATCATGGAAAAAAAATTATATTTGTGACAGTTAAATATCAGGAATACATTTGCAGCTTTTCCAGTGATATTTCTGAACAACTAAAATAATTTTAAAAATCCGCAACAAGCAGCTACAATAGTATTCAAGCTGCTTTACCTCTGTTGGAAAGGGCGTGAAACTCCAATAACGCCAGCTTTGGTAAAGACCCATAAGATTAAAATTTGCAGAGAAGTAATAAAATAACAGATAGGGGATTATAATAGGAAAATTAATTTGTGTAGTCACTTCCTTCAAACTCCTAAATAACAACAACAATAATGAAAAATGCTGCATGTGTCACACATCATGGATGCAAGCTCTTCTTTAAAAATGAAGTTTGAGAGATCAAATACAGTCTTTCGTCTACAAGTCTCTCTACAAATCCAACTGGACTGAAACACCTCCCAAGATCATCTTTTGATGTAATAGTTATAATTGACAGTTTACAAAAATATTTGACAACACATGACAGAAAAGAACATCATGCTGACCTTTCCTTAAAGATTATATAACAATAATTTCCTGGAAGCTCAAGGCATATACATTCATATTCTATTAACCATACATGAGCAAATTTCTAGTGGAAGCATCACAGAGGCATAACAAATTTGGGAACTTTAAAAAAATATGTGACTGAATATATGTAATTAGCTATCCATATTCTACAAGTATGTGAGTGGTAGTACAATGCCACAGCAGGATGTACCAAAGTAGTTTTATTTACTGAATTATCTTCGTGACTAGCATCATCCAAGGATTATTGGAGCACTGAAGACATTGTTCAGAACGTCTTTGCTGCAAAAAGAGATTCACTTACAGTTTAATATATTTCTGCAGCTTCATTTTCCGGGGGTTCATTCCACATTATTCTCCATGAGAAAGAAACCTAGATGAATAGCAACCACATCTTCATATAATCTGCCCATACAAAAGGATTGATACCAAAGCATGCTTCAGCAACTGGAAAAACCCTAGATTTTTCCCACAAGAATTGTAGCTAATTACTAACTTTTCAATCTACCTTCAAGGCACAATATCTATCAACTTTTGCCACTCAATATTCGTTATGCACCCTAAGTTCTACACCTCTCTGCAATGCCATCAAAGTACTTGTGTCTCTGAGGACTATCCCAGAATAGCACCACCCACAGAAAACATCAAGGAAGACCCAGACAAAAGATACCACTCAGTAGGAACTGTGCAAACTTAAGATTCCTAAATCACAACAGAGCTCTGTAATAGGCTCTTAACTGACTACTTCTTGTTATTCAGTTTGATTTTGTCCATTCTCTCCTCCAAACCCTTCCTCCTTCAAAATTTAGATTTGGATCAAAGACAAAAAACAGTAAACTTCTTACGAGATTTAGCCATTATTTATCCCAAACTTTCAGTATGCTATGGTTATTCCTGATTCTTTGACATACAAGCTCTTGTATGATAAATAAGCTCTCATCCATTGTTAGTGTAGCCACAGAATTTCAATGCAAGGAATCCCTCTCTTGAAGTGAGCTGCGGTGCATGCAGACCCTGACTGAGCCACCTACATGCTCATCCAGGACCACTGCCGCTGTAGCCTATTTCCACCTACCTCTCATGAGGACTTGTAGTAACAATCCATTCAAAAACCACAATTTTTAAAAGGAAATCATATATAAAGAAAAACATTTTGGCATAGCCACTAGCTCCAGATTTTTACATGTCTTTAACTGCAAAAATGATACTTTGAATTCAATGCTCAGTGATTAATAATCAATTACAGCAAAGAAAAATACAGTTTTAAGGCAAGTCATTTCTGTATCATTGCTAAATTATATAAACAAAAGTATCAGCATTTCTTGTATGGAGTCCCTCCGTAACTTCTAAAAAACAGCTTATTCAGTATTTTCATTGAATACATTTATCACACTTTCCTTATAAGTGAGACTACAGGCATCACATCATAAGTGATATTTGAAAATTCATAAAGAACTAGAATTGCAGAGTCATTCATTATAATATATATGTAACTAAAAATAGCCATTTAAAATCAAATTGTTTATAATGGACAATCAAGGTGCCTTTTTTCACTACCAAGACACAGAATGAAGGCCTCAAGTCATATTTTAGACCAAAATTAACTTTTCTGTATGTTAATCAAGCTCCTTGATTTAATTAATTAATTAAATTATAATAATAAAGTTAATCAATGGCTTTACCCAACAGAATATTTTCTACTGAAACACAAACTCTGAAGTCAAGAAAGTTACTTGGTTTCACCCAGGGTTTTTAAAAAAAAAAAAAAAGCCACTGCCTTTGTGATCATCAGAACCTGGTTTGGAGTTCTCCCTTACCTGTAATAACAACCAACATGTCCTGATAAAAAACACCACACTTACCCATTCAATGTCTCTAAGCAAAACATGACTTTGTAATGGCCAATTACAGCTCAATACCTGCTTTAATGTTTTCTGAAAAATAAGTAATAGCAGAGCTGCCACTTCACCAAGCCCACTAACCCACAGAAAGCCTACACAAAGACTGTCCACAGAAGTAAGGCAAACATAAGTGATTGCCTTGCCATATGTGAAAAGGTGTTTGGAATCCAAATTTGTGCAGTTCTTACAAGAAAAGAGAAGTCCCAGAATCTCTTCCTTCTGGTTATCTGAAATATATCTGTCCTAAAGACAGTATCTCAAAATTGTCATTGGCTGTAGGCTAAGAAACACTTTGAAAAAATGAAGACAAAAACAACCTAAATAGTTTTTTTTCCAGGCTCTTAATTTAATAAACTTATATTTCCAATAATATTATTTCTCTATATAAAAACCCCACTAACTACATTAACAAACTGAACAAAATTTCTTTGTTGAGAACACAAATACAAAGAAAATGAAGAAAAGATGCACAAGAAATCACAAAATACTGGAAAATCTATAATGTCACTATCATGCTAACAAACATTTCATTGCAAACACTGCTGAGTTGTTTGTAATATCCAGCTGTTAGGTCCTCCCATCTGAACCACATACAAATATCTTTGTCAAATTGTGCATGAAGTATAAAGTTGATTGAAATAGTTTCCAACATTGGAAACATGATGCAACAGCTGTTGACTGCTAATGTTTTGACAATGTCTATCAACAAGATCAGTTATAGAAATATAGTTATAATAGTATATAATATAGTATATATAGCATATAATAGTAATACATATTAATATAGTAGCAAATAGCTACTGCCCCAATGCATGAAATAAAGCAGACTTTCCAAGCCCAGTTTCTATTTGTACCCACCCACTCTGAGATGTTGTGTCAAAGTGCACTCTCTATGCTTAAAATTATCACAGAGGTGATAAAGATTCATGTGTGTGAAAGACCAAAAGTATTGATTAAATAATAGTTTGCATCCAGAGGGAACATACAGGATGACCTTTCAAGTGGTATGAACTAGTCAGCCCATTCAACTAGTCAGAATTGAATGACTTTATTATACAATAAGCTATTTTTTTTTTTTTGCAACTGAACACAATCCCAACATCTGAATTCTTCTCTGCCACAAAATAGAGTACAAATTAAGCCATATGAATTCTGTGTATCAACTTCTTGATCTGACTCAAAGCCCATGATGTTAGTTATGATTTATTAGTGTTTTTGGAAGAGGTTAAATTTCTCCTTTGTACTCCAAAATGAATGCCTCCAAAATACAGCTAATTGAATAGGGTGGATTGTCTAAGATCTATCTAGAATTCATGGACACTGGGATGAGGTTTCCATTCTACTGCTTTATCAGACACAGCCTATTCAGGTTAAAATTTCTGTATTTGTGTTTTTACTTCTTTCCTAAAAGATTTTTTTTTTTTTCATTTTTCAGAGTCAGACTTCATCTTGCAGCTATTTTCCCAAGATTCATCAGTGGACTTACAAGGAACATTTGTGTGCCTGGAGAGGACACATTCTTTCTGATCCCTGTAAGAGGAGAGAAAGGGAGGAAATACCTAGACTTAGAGAAGCTGCAGTCATCAGAAGAACCTGGAAACTCTATTTCCACACTAGGTATGTGGCAGCACACCATGGAGGGGACAAAACACAACCTTTCACTTTTTCATAAATTTTACTAGCTCCTATGACAATGAATATAAGAGTGAAACACCTGCCCTGCTATTTCCCTCTGATAACTGGAAAGTTATCTAAAAATAAAATAAATGCCCTGAGACCCTGAGAAACTGAGGAATTAATGACTTGCCATGTAGCTTAGACCAACTTGTCCTCCATCCTCTCCTCCCCATCTTTCCCTTATTAATTGAATTAACCTCTGATGGAAACTCCCCACAGGATAAACTAGATCTGCTACAGCAAGAACCTGAAGAGCAGAGCACAGACTGGAGACATGAAGGTAGACCGGCAAAATCAGAAAAGCAGTCAGGTCCAGATCCTAGGTTTCTTGTAGCTCAAAACTCTTATGTTTCTGTATTGTCAAGTATCTGGGAAAAATCTCTTCAGGCTTTTTCTGGCCCACTCCAGAAGTTAGTCCATGAAGCAAGTGCAAAATTTCTACGAAGTTAACCCCAATGGCAAAGATTGCAAGCACAGCTGATAAGAACATATAAACAAAAAGCCACAAGTCCATACCACAACTACCACAAAATTATGCCCTACATTCAAAGCAACAGCACTAATTACTCTGAAAAACCGATTACAGCTGCCTCTAGGATGGGTCCCAAGTTTACCATATACTTCTAACTTTGATTGCTCTGCACTGTGCTTTCTCATTAGCAAAACAAGGATAATAATGCCATATCACCTTGTAGGCAAAGTGGAAAAGAACAGAAAAAACATTTGAGAGACATTGTGGTAATATGGGAATGAGTACCAATATGTCATTGTGCTCTTAAAAGCAATATCAAGATACAGAGCAATGGTAGGGAAAAAGGAACAGTTGCATAAGGGTCATTAATTGTAACACTTCCTAGCTGTTGGCTTCACAGGTTCAAGACAACTTTATGTTCATTTCTGCAAGAAATACCAGATGCCTCTTGATACCTAAGAGATTTTACACATGCATTATTTTCTTAATTTAACTTAATCTAGTTAGCAATAGACTTCCTTGAATTTTCACATTGAAAAAATGTTTCAGGAGAGAAAGTTGCCATAGTGACATGTATGCTTTTTTGAAATAATTTCAAATATAGTTAGACTCCATTAATTATTCAGTTCATCACAGAACCATTTATACTTTTATATGAAATGCCCCAGGATAAGAGCTATTTTTCTAGCATGCAAATAATAATAATAATAATAATAATTTAAAATAGAAAAAAAAATATTGGGAGAGATTTGGAGGAGAAGTGTTATCTTGTATTTATTTTACAAGTCTCCAATAAAAAAATAAGCTTTTATTTTTCACATTATGCTCACTAAAATGTTACATAGGAACCTTCTCCTCAAAGAGATAATAAAACGTTAATATAATGTTAAAGACTAAACTTGAAACACTTTTTAATGGGAGTGAAAGTAGCCCAATTGATGGAGAGAATCTGGAGCTGCCATGCAGAATGCCAGCCTCTTGATTGGCAGCTGTGACTTAGTAATACTGAGACCTTGTGCTATTTGATTAAAACAACATCAAGATGGAAAGATCTCTTTAGATTAGAGGTCTAAAACATCAATCTCTGATTTTCCTGCAGTTGTCACAAGTGATATGAGGTAATTAACTTAAGTCTGGAATAATGTCAGACAGGTGGTACTTTTCTTTTGAAGCAATTCATTAAGGATGGCTTGTCACTGGTGCCATTCCCACATAAATCCTGGTATTCGGCATCTTCTCCAAATCAATTTAAATTGCTCCCTTGAATATGAAAATACTTTAAAAGAGACATACCGTCATCTAATACAACAGTTTTGAATTTCATGTGGCAAAACTTAAAAAAAAAAAAAAAAAAGGAGAAGCCGCTGTCAGCAAGGAAATGAGAGTAAGTGCTGTTGGGCTGAACGGGCAGTCTTGGTCAGTGCACAGCAGCCATCTGAAACCTCTTCTCAATATTTTCCTCAACTCTAGTTACCTTGCCTGTACTTATTATGGTTACAGTAACACAACAAATACATTTCAACAGGGAGCAGGAATGTGACATTGCTCCATAATTCTGTGGCATTTAATGCTAATTTTGCTATTCTACCAGTGATTTCAAATACATCCTATGAAATCTTGAGGGTGAACTACCAAACCAACTATATAGTCTATATAAGCATCACACAATGAAATTCAAATGTGAAAAGCCACCAGCAGGCTGGAAAGTACAAGATGTCAAATGAAACTTTAACAAAGCATCTTCAAAGAAAAGAGGATTTTCTTTTTCAAAATAGGTTTTGGTTTTTATTGAAAGGAAAGTAAGAATGCTAAATAAAAAATCCCAAACTCTAGAAAATACTTTCATGAAAATACATTTAAAAGAGGTTGCAGAGACCTCACTCATAATGAAAATAGTCTTTCAAGACTGCAAGAGTCCAGCCAAGGAAACTCATCAAAAACATAAGCAGTACTAATTGTACTTGTTAGTAAGAATTCTAGACTTGTTAGTAAGAACAGTTAAATTTTAAAAGCTTTTACATGACAAGTAACTATTTTTAAACACTCGGTCTTTTATCATACTGTCTGCTATGGATCAAGACAGCCTCCTAGCTTTCCTAGCAGTGTACTTTCTCAAAAATTTCTACATGCTGCTACAACATACATGTGGGAAACACAGGCATGGCATCAAATCCATATTTAAGTTTTCAGCAATATGCATTAAAGACTGGAAATCAAATTTTTTTGGAGTTTCAATGGTCACATTGGTGACCACCACATTGGTGGCCAATGGAGTTAAATCCAGTTGGCGGCCAGTCACGAGCGGTGTCCCCCAGGGCTCGGTGCTGGGGCCTCTTCTATTCAACATCTTTATCGATGATCTTGATGACGGGATTGAGTGCACCCTCAGTAAGTTTGCAGACGACACCATGTTGGGAGGGAGTGTTGATCTGCCTGGGGGTAGAAAGACACTACAGAGGGACCTGGATAGACTGCATCGATGGGCCAAGGTAAACCGTATGAGTTTCAACAGGGCCAAGTGTCGGGTCCTGCACTTTGGTCACAACAACCCCAGGCAACCCTGCAGGCTTGGGGAGGAGTGGCTGGAAAGCTACCTGACCGAAAGGAACCTTGGTGTGCTGATGGACAGTTGGCTGAATATGAGCCAGCAGTGTGCCCAGGTGGCCAAGAAGGCCAGTGGCATCCTGGCTTGTATCAGGAATGGTGTCATTAGCAGGACTAGGGAAGTCATCCTGCGCCTGTACTCGGCATTGGTGAGGCCTCACCTCGAGTACTGTGTTCAGTTTTGGGTGCCTCAGTACAGAAAGGACACTGAATGCTGGAGCAGGTCCAAAGAAGGGCAACAAGGCTGGTGAAGGGCTTGGAGAATATGCCTACAAGGAGCGACTAAAGGAACTGGGGCTGTTTAGCCTGGGGAAGAGGAGGCTGAGGGGAGACCTCATTGCTCTCTTCAAATACCTGAAAGGGGATTGCAGCGAGAGCGGGGCTGGTCTCTTCTCACTGGTGACAGGTGACAGGACAAGGGGAAATGGCCTCAAGTTGCGCCAGGGGAGGTTTAGGTTGGATATCAGGAAAAACTTCTTTACAGAAAGGGTTGTTAAGCACTGGAACAGGCTCCCCAGGGATGTGGTTGAGTCACCATCCCTGGATGTGTTTAAAAACCATTTGGATGTGGTGCTCGGGGCCGTGATTTAGTGACGGGTTGTTAGAGGAGTATGGTTAGGTTGCAGTTGGACTTGATGATCTTGAAGGTCTTTTCCAACCTGAGCAATTCTATGATTCTATGATTAATTTCCAAATGAAAAGTCTTTGATTTATAAGCAGAAGTCTTGGTGCCTTACCCATAGCTGTGTCAATTGTTTACTGTTAATTTATCCAGGAATTTTCAATGAGCAATGATGTCAAAGAGTAAGAAGCCCTTAATTTCATGTTAATATAACTTCTGGTTTTATTCATTCACAAAAAAATCATTGGTCGTGATTTCGCACATGTTCTCTCTACTAATAAATCTGTTTGACAGTAAATTACTGTCATGCTAGTCAGGAAGTCAGAGCTTTTAATCTCTATGTGTAAATGGATTTTTGCTAAGAGAAGTCACTTCTACCGTGTAGTAGCCTGACATTCAAACCAACCATCATTCTTTGTAGGAGATGCTTATATCTGCATGGAGCAACAACAGCTTTTGGATACAAAAAATCCCTTAAATATTTAAGAATGCCAATCATCTTGTGCAGCCTACTGCAGGGAGCCTGTTTTGCAGGGGGGTTGGACTCGATGATCTCTAGAGGTCCCTTCCAACCCCTACAGTTCTGTGATTCTGAGATCTTCAAGTGATTATATACACATATGTATGTCTATCACTGTCAGGTACACATATACTTACAAGAAGAACTGCAGAAAAAGTTTAATTCATTTTGATATGAAATAAAATCACTGATTGAGATTGTTACGCAGCTATTGTAATGGCTTCTACTGCAAAAGAAACTGGAAATCAATACAACTTCTGGAGACAGCTCTCCTTGGTTCCTATGATTACTTCAAAATTCAGTTTTTTCATCAGCTTCTCAGCAATGAATATGTTGACTTTTCAAACGATCAAAAAGCAACTTCATCAATCTGCACATAAGATGACAGACTGAAAGGTGTGCTTGGTTGTACCAGGGGACAAGATCAAATTGTATCTGCCATTCCAATAGCTGTATAATAAATTTATTCTTCTGAAAAATCATGTTTTTTAAATGGTATGCAGACAGCATGTAAAATCAAACATATACAAAATAGTTACTTATCCTCCAACACAATGTTCGTTTCCATGACCAGTGAAAGACTGCAGGAGTAATGGTAACACATTTGCTTAGCTTCTAAGCAACAATGGCAGGATACCTGCTGAGTGAGTTTCATTACAGCGAGACATACAAAGTCAAGCCTATTTTGAAGATTAAGTAGCACTGTCTGAATCTTTGCTTTTTCTTTCTTTGGAGTTAAACTTCGAATTCACCTATCTTTTTTGGAGAGTACAAATTATACCTGCTAACAAGCTGAATATTTTCAAAAGGAAAAGTCATTTCAGATGGTGGGAAGTTGCCATCTCTTTCATGGAATTCAAAAGATTGGATTTTTTTTCCCATCATTCCATGTCTGCATGTTTATATTCTTTCCATTTTAACTAATTCTACAGCTCTTTTTCTTTTCCCCACCCTCCTCAAACTGAATTGTAGAGAGGTTGTGCTCAGAAAGCCTCTGAGAATAAGTGATGGAAATATTTTAAGAATCTCAACCATCTTGCCTGATTATTGCTAGTAATTAAAAGGTTAGTTAAATAATAGGTGAGGAGACTAAGTCAATGCTCAAACTGGCAATTTGCCATGTTTCCAAGTGTAATATCCTTGGCCTTATAAAAATTTTCCCTTAAGAAAAAAGAAAGAAGAAAGAGGACAGAGGGAAAAGTCAAGCAAAATATCCACAAATTATTTCAAGCTGGACTATGCTCCAATGTTTTAAATCCAACTCAGCTGAGATGTTGCAGACTGCAAGTATGGGTATGTCAGCACTGTAGTGAATTATTGCTCTCATAGCTCTTCCACAGCAAAATACATAGAGGGCAGTTGCACACACAGCAATTTCACGAGAAGCAGCAATGGCTTGTCCTGAGATTGATTATTCTTATGACATCTTGATTTCCTCACTACAGGGTCTGCACATTAGGCCGCCTGCCTAGTAAAACTGGTACAGATGTCAAGTCTGTTTAGAAATGCATGGCAGATATCTGCTCTCTACCCAAGCCTACTGATGGTTGCTCCTACAGATCTGACAGTGTACACTCAAGGAACCCAACATCTCTGAGCAATGCCACAGGCTTGCATCACCTTGAGAGTAAGAACTATTTGCCAAATTAACAGATGTGCACTGGTCTTCTAAGCAACATTCCAGGGATGTACAGGAGGAGGAAGACTGGCATAGAAAAAAGAATCTTACATAAGTGGCGTGACAAACATAAGATATACTGCAGAAGCTATCACTTCAAGCTAGGTAATCACCCATTTCAAAATTTGGGAATCTGCCCTGTTGGAGCACCTAATAAAGGAGTTTATCCATTTTTAAAACATATTTGTATTCTCCTGAAGAATTTCCTGTACTTGAGCTTTTCAGACACTAGAACAGCGTAGGCAGTCAAGTGTCTGAAGCAGCTAATAGCAACTTCATCTTGATTTTGGCACATTTTGATTTTTAGTTCCTTCTTCAGGCATAGCACAATTTCTTTTCCTACATTCTGTGAAATATATAAATTGACATATTTTCTGAATCTGAAATATAATTTCAGCAGTTCCTACACTATATTTTTTATTATAACGTCTTGTATAACCATTTCTACAGGCATGACAGCAGACTTTGTACTATGTACAACACATTTTCAAAAATACTGAAGAACTTCAATAATAAAAATCAAAGCCAATTTTTTTCTCATTATTATTCTCAGACTAAGCATGGATGTCTCATTCTTTTCAGTGAACTTTAACTATTTTCTGCTAGTGGAATACATTGCTAGATCTTGATGTTTTAATAGAAGTGCAGTATTGACCATACTCGTAATGCATTGCCCCCTTAACTCTGGAATCGATATGCTTTGTATTACAGTGCATCAAAGTGATCATCCCCAGTTCACACTTTGGTAGATACATAGACAGTTAGATACTGTTCATAATACTGCTTGTATTGTGTACACTGAGAGGGAATTTCTGTAGTTTTAGAAGAAATGAGAAAAAGAGAAAAGAGGTATTCTTGGTTTGAAGAAACATCACAGAAACGTTAAATGTTTCATCCAAATTCTGAACTGTTATCCATGTAAAAGACTGAATTCTAGTGCTTTCATTTTGAATCTCAGTCCTAATCACCAATCCAGGTTTTTCCAAGTGCTACAGGCTCCCTGTATAAGATGCTAGCAAAATGTACGTTTGCCAATTTGTAATAGAAATCTACAGTGTTGCTCCTTCACATGGTTAGCGTCATTGTTGGAAAGAGAAGTTTTCATCAAGTAACACAAACAAAAAAAGAAACACATGCATTGTTTTGCCTATTCAAATCCATTCCATTAATGAAATCCATCACAGATAAGGGGAATTATATAATTTCAAAATCTCACAATGAACAGCTTGACAGTTACACACAAAATAACCTACTTATTCTTCTCTAAGCTCACTCCAGAAAAAAGACTATTCCACTTAAAAGACAGTTTAGCTTCCCTATCTGCCTCCACTAAGTCTCTGTATGTAGCTAACCATTCCTGGCTGGAAACAAAATGAAATCTAATTAAACTACTCGGTATTTTTCTTGAAATATTACTGAAAAATCTTACAGTACACAGCTGCCATTCACATTTGCCTCCTAAAAATAAAGATATCCAATTTAAACAGATAATGGAATTTAAAGGGAAGAAGAGGTTCAGGTTCAGTTTGTGGTTAAAATTGCTCCCCTCCCTCCCCCCCCCCCGAAAACAAACATACTGTAATGCAATCAGTGGAGTTTTGGCACATATTAAATAACTTTTTGGATAATATAAGTGAAATGCACCACAGTAAGAGTAGATGAATAAGTCCTATTCTGCACTGTTGGCACAGAAGCAGTTGCTGCATTTAGGGGAAGGGCTGAGAAGCTTCAGCGCCAACAGCAGCACTACAAAGCCTCTATTGGATCTTCTCTGGGGCTCTCTCAGTTCTTCCCCTGCATCTCTGTCAGCTTGAAATCTCCAGTACAAAGCTCTGAAATTTTCCTATACAATTGTTATGCACATTTTTAAACATAGGTAAAATAAAACTCCCCTTAATATTGTTCCATGAAAATTACCCAATGGACTTCAATACACAGTATCACATGTAACAATCTACATCGTGTTTTTCACTGATCTGCAGTAGGAATTGCAGGAATATCATTTTGCAGTTCCTTATAAACTCTTCAGTTCCTCTCCTGCAACAACAAATCGCTGCCCAGAGCTAATGAAATCCAAAGTAACATGTTCCTATTTGCTTTAAAATATTCATGTATCAAATTCAATTTTGAATTTCACATGGCTTTGCGTCACTCCCATCAGTTCTAATTACTGATTTATTTTTGGTACTCACAGCTTAAATTTATACAGCACTCTCAATCACAAATTCTTCAAAGCAATCTGACACAGATATCTCTTGCCCATCACTACAGTACAGACCCCATCGGAACTGAACTTCATTCTGGGCCAATAACGTTACAATTTTGCAGATAAATGAGAAAGTTGGATAAAATCTTATGGGAACCATTAAAATACACAGTACAGTTATCACAGCAGGATTTTTGCCAGGCAGTTGAGGTTAACACCACTAACTCTTGCCAAAAAGCCATAGAACATTTAATGGCGGGAAGTCATCGCAGTTGTATCCTAGCAATTTCATACTATAAATGAAGTAATAAAATTTAACATAGGGCATTCAGAATGCATATACCATTTGAAAGTATGAACTGCTGACTTTATACAGTATTAATATTTGTATGTACACGCACATTCACTGACTTTACATCTGCCTCCATTTTAAAGATAAATCCATAAAGCCCATTTAATCCATTTGGAGTTATCAAGGATAAAAGAGCACAGATAACTTCAATACTATAAATGCTAGAATTTGTTTTCAGCACTTCATGTAAATGACTTAGCAGACATTAAAAAATATCTTTTAAGTCCAACCACAGCTCTATCAGGAATACGGAGTGATAAAGCTGAGGAAATTCATAGATGAATTATGTTTACAGTGAAATCATTAACCTACATCTAATTCATAGGAAATACAAGTGAAAAGTATTGAGGACATAATGCCACACGTTTTTTCCCATGCAATTTAAGACAGTAAATCAAGATGGAAAGGGGAAGAGAATACTGAAATCTTATGCGCAGACTAACACTTTTTACAAGCTTGTAACATCACAATTAAATTCATCTATTGTACAATATAATAATACTTATGTTATCAAATTCTCCTTCCTCTTTTTTTATGCACGGTCTCATAAATCTTGTAAAAAGGCTTGGGAAGCATGAACAATCCATACTCTCTACTTGTAATGGAGAAAAGGTGAAGCCACCAGAAACTGCATCTGTTCATACATATATAATTGGCAGCACCTTCATAGGTTTGTTCAAATAAAAAAAGTAAAAACAAAAAAAACCCACAAATCTAAACGTGGCAAAGCTAGCACACCCACACAATATACTTGATTAGAAATGGCACTGATATGCCATTGCAGAAGTTCCAGAAGCCATACAAATGTATAAACACAGTTTTTAAACTTAGAACCTTAACCTTAGAAACTTAACCTTAGTTTTTAAACTATAGAAACACAATAAAAAGTACCATGAAACCTACAAAGCTGCTCCCTCACACTGCCTTTCCAGTTGTATTGAGGATGAGGAGAGACAAATCAAATCAACTCACGGCACTGGTAGGTGTCTTGGTCTTGCCTTGGTACTGGGTGCCCCAGCATCTGGAAGAGGTATGTGGTGGCTGGTGTTTCTTTCAAGGACCCACACTATGTCTTTCAGATATGCTGGTACTTTTGGACGAATTCTATCCAAACTAAGCCTAGCTATCTCCCTGCCTTCTGGGCCATCAGTAAAGGTTTTAGTCTGGTCACTGTTCTATTGCCAATTTAGCCTAACAACAACAAAAACTCTATAAAACCTCATACAACCATGTAACACACCCCCACACCCACCTTCCATTTATCTGATATATTTCAGAATATATCATTTCACTGATTGCAACGATTTTTAGAGAAAACAAAGAGGAGCCATTATGGCTTCAGCTTGTTTCAGTATTTTAATCTTCAGCATTTATCTTTCATACTGCAATGATTAAATTTCATATAGCTATAGAATCACATAAAACACATGCTCTTTTCTCAAATCAGTGAAAACTAATATTTTTTTCCCAAGATAAATCTTATGGAGGATTACTTCTACACTTATAAATCTTCTATCCTATAGATCTAAGTTACCACAAGTTACCACAAAAACAAAACACTTGTCAGCAGCAGATCCAGATTCCTCAGTTTCAACACTCATCCTCTCCCTCATCTGCAAGGTATTTGCAGTGAACCCCAGTGCAGGACAGGAGGTGCTAGAGGCAGGAGGGTGTAAAATCCCCCTTAACACATAGGGGGGCTATATGGTACAGAGGAACTAGGACGTGAGTTTTATTTACACAGGAGAGCTGGTGGTGAGGACTGGGGAATAATAGCTATCAAATGCAGCACCAGGTGTAAATCAGACAAGTCTAACAGACTAATAAGAGCCCCGCACACTGTTTTTCTCCTTTAAAGGCAATTACAAGGCCTAAACTTCCAGAAGTCAAAGTAAATATTTATTCATAAGTAACTCATCCTTTCAGTCCAGGTTCCTGAATTAATGTCTTTATTTCTTCTAAAAGAGCCAATAAACACAGCTAATAAATTCTCTGTTTAATTTAAAGTCCATATTCTGGACCATAAATGGTTTTACCAACCTTAGGAGGTAATGTACAGCCAGACTGTGAACAAATCTCATATTGGCTATTGGCTTTCCCAATGAAGAAATTAATAATAGACAATAATAATAACAGACAATAAGGAATTTATAAGACAATATAAAAACTAGCTCAAGCCTTCTGCACATGCATTATTTCCTCCCACTTTTCTCTCTTTTTTTTCCTTTTTACCAAAGGAGCAGACCTTCGTGGTGCATTGAATCAGCAGACCCTGTTCTCCCCACCACCACCACCCCTCACTGCCGCCACCACCCAGCAGAGCCCGCTGCAGATGTGTGAGATGCCAAGAGAACTATCTACTCAAGGCATACCTGACAGCATCTTATGTTTACTGCAACACAGTCCTGTTCTGATTAGCTATTGTAGAACAGTTAATTGAGATTAAAATCATTGGTGCATATTACCTTTAAGGATTGCAGTGAAGAAGAACTGAGTACTAAGGCATGAAAAAGTTGAGAATCGTCAAGTTGAGGTGGACTGCACAATCTGCAAGTCTATGTTTTCTCTTTAGGATCCCACTCTACTGGAAAGAAAGCTCTGTTTTGGGCATGAGCACCTCCTGATCTGCTCCTGATCTCTTCTGCACTCAAAAGCTCCTCCCACTTCATTTCTGATGGTCAGCTGAAGCTCCCCTCATCCCCAGGAATGCTGCTAAGAGAGTTGGAAGAAGAAACTCTGGACACTTTTCCTATATCTGCCAGGCCACTGTGGTATCTGATCTTGCAGATAAGCGGCAAGGAAAGCACAGAGAAATCCCTGTCAAGGTGAAGACTTAAGTGTTCTCTTTTGGTCAATGAGAGGGAACGAGGGTAAGAAGGAAATAAGTAAGTGTTTCTTCATTATCTTGTTCTGGGAAATGGCTCAGACATTTTTGATGAAATTTCAAAACAGGCAAGCAAAAGTAATCAGCCTGAAGCAGCCAAATAGTCCAGAAAATGTAGTCCATCTGGCATGTTTTGTAAATACCACCTTAAAAATGAAAGGTATCATGAAATCTAGGTGAAAGTACAATTGTGGCCATAAGAGAAGGAATAACAGTCTAACATTAATCTCATTCTCCAACCAGCAGCACAAGCAGCGTTATTAAGCTTAACATTACTAACTGAAGTCACCTCAAAGAGGAGTGAAACAGTGACGAGGAGATTTTTCCCCCTTTCAGAAACTTTAATAGCTCTTTTGAAGAGAACCAACATTCAGCTTGATAAAGGTCTGTGGATATTAATCTAATTCACCCATTAAATGGATTTAGAACTTAAAGCCAGATGGGACCATTTGATCATTTAATACAACCTGTGCACAGACCATTAAGTTTCACCTACTCATCCATAAAGTGAGCCAAATAATTCATGTTTGGCTAGCAGATAACATTCAGAAAGGCATTGTTATTGATGGCAAAACACTGAAAAGTGAAAATTTTAAAACATGTCTTCTTCATTAGTTTCAGTGTTTAGTTAATGATAAAAAAGAACATCTTATTTACAGTTTCAGTGTTTAAATTCATTTTCATCTTTATGCATATCTTTTCTAAGGGTAGAAATAAATTATCATCCAGAATCTTTTCTCTCGATATCCTACAAAACTGTTCAGGCCACCTTCTACACTGAAGTAAAAGGACCTCATCTGAAGCCTCTTCCATTCATGTTCTTGGTGCCTGACTGCTCTAACATCCCTTGGCAACCCAATAGGCAGTGTATGCTCCATGCCAGCCTCACCAGCGGCCTGGACAAGATGTACTGGCAAGCCAGCTGATGGGCGATTTCCCTCATCCATGTTATTCACAGCAGCAGACATCTCCAAGCCTCTTCTAACAATTTCCCCATCAGGGATTACACTTTTAAACAACAGGATTGCACAGACTGCTTGTGTTTAATTGCCAATTCACTGTGATCCCCATCTAGAGCCAATTAAAAAATTATGTCAAAATTTTTGATGTTTGCATATCAGACCATGACGATTTATTCACTCACAGAAATGCTCTGGGGCTAGCTGGTTTTGACAGCACTTCTCTTAAGAGATGATAATTCTAAGCTGGAGGGATATGACCTTCCAGACCATGCTTTGAGTGACTCTGAACAAAGCACCTGAACCTCAGCCATCTCCATCCCTCAGGAAATCCTTAAGCTTTGGGCAACAGAATTCATCTGTCCCTCACACTGGCCAAGTAAATATTTATTTTTTCCTAAGAAATGATAAGCCAGATTGGCTTGACAGTGCTACAGCCCAAGACAGTTGCTCAGAGAAGTAAAGCTGTGTGGGCTACCAGAAAGTCTGCACAAAGCGGAGACTCCTCTCTGTTTTCAAATAAAGTTCTGAAAATTCCTAACTCTGTTCTAACGACCAATAAACCAAATATAAATTGTAATTTGGAGGAGTAAAATTAATAAATTATATTCTGACCACCTCTGGACAAAGAATCTTATTTTATCTATGACTTCTCCTTTCAAGAATTTCCCTATCTGAACTTATTAATACGTGCCTCTTCATATAAAGTTTATCCTGTGCTCTCTGCTATAAAGGAAATAAACTCTATACATTAATGTATGTACTCCAGTGTGATTCAACTGCATTAAAAAAAAAAAAAAAACTAAGCAAAACAACAGGCATTCGGAAACATTACTACCTAAACAAGAAAAATATCAGTGTTCCTCCAGGTATTTTTATACAAGTAAATCATGTATACAGTATACAATACTAATTATTTCTGCTTTTAGAAATTACAGAATAATTTCTGCTTTGATTTTAACTGCACGGTGAACAGTAATAATAATAAATGTTGTACTTGTAGTACTAGTGCATGCTACTTTATTGTAGTAATATAATTCAACCTCATAAACAAGAAGCAGAGTGGCTTATAAACAATGCTAAACTCTTTAAATCAACATTGAAATTTCTTCTATATGCGCAGTCTGAATTAAAGAACATTTATGGGGGAAAAAAAAGACAATGGATATCCAAATAAAAAAAATCTGCCCCTGCTACCTGACCACTTAAGGTCACCTTTAAATCTAATCTACTTCTAGGACATCTCAGTACTTATTTCTGTTCTACATTCATGTCTATTTTTAATCAGTAGCTCTAGTACAAACTGATCTGTCTTCATTCCAAATGAAGTAATAACTAGCAGTTACAAACAGGACTATCTTTATGCTTCACCACATGGTTTATTTAATTCTGTGTTGTAAACTGAGCACTAAATGGAACCAGTGAGTCACTTCTCTAACTTTTCTGTGTATTTTCCTTTAGGAATAAGAAAGACCAGATATACTTCTCTTTAACATTATAATATTACGGAAGTACAATCACATTAGAATAATTCTCCAAAAGAGACCCATGAGAAATCATTAAACTTTAATATGCTATTAGATTAAAACATATCTTACCAAGCTCAGAAAGGCTAATGGCAGTTGTATATGTCAATTAAAAAAAAAAAAAAAGGACCTTCCAAAATCTATCTGGTTAGAAACTCTGTTAGTAGGGGGAACAGAAATGAAAAGATGTGAATTGGGTAACAAGTTCTGGAAAATTAATTTTGACACCGAGGAATTCATTTGACTTTTGTGCACCAAGTAATAAAATGATAAATCTTTAGCTATATATTAATGTGTTGTAAGAGACTTGATGATGAAAATGTTTTGGCATTGGGTTATGAGACAGGTTAATAAGACATCTGCAAAGCTGTTCTATTCTAATACCAAGCTGACAACTCTAGCAACCATGAGTCATGACATCTTGCCAAGACAAGGAAGTTGTGAGGATGAAAGGGATAAGAAACTACAAGCAAGTATTTACTCTTAGAGTTTAGAAGAAACGTCACCTCCTGGTTTCTACTAAGGTAACTTGTGAATTCACATGCATTTTACATGTACAATAATTTTAATGTGATCAATTCAGAGCTCACAGAAGTAGTGAGCCTCAAAAAAGCCCTAATAATTTCACTTTAATCAGATGATATACGGAGTCAAACATATCGAAGCTATTAAGGGAATTCATAGTACTCTTCAGAAAATAAGGTCAATTTTTAAAAGGCATTGTAAGACTAGTAAAACTTAAAATTTTAAATATAGGTTTACTACTATTAAAAATGTGTTTCTTTAGGTATCGCTGCTTTTAAAATAAGCTTCAGATGAAGAAATATCTCTAAAATATATATTCCCAAGGGTACCTTTAAAATTACTTTTAAATATCTGCAGCCTCAAGCAAAGCTTAAGAAGAATCTGTCATGATCTATCAGAACCACCAGCATATCTTTTAACCATTTTCAGCTTGGTATTTGCATGGTATTCTGGGCATGACTGAACAGTGCAATAGTGGAAAGAAAATTATCTGATTTGTACTCTGACAGAAAACTGGATTAATAAATACAAAACTCCTTACCAATATGAAAATAAACCAAAAACCACCAACACCAGAACTCCAAAAAGAAATAAAGAAGCAGGCTACATTCAGAATATCTGAATTCTCAGAATTACATTACCCAACAGTAATTTATCCCCTCCATAACAAACAGGAAAAGTTCAGTTGATTTCAGACATATCCTGTGTTTATTTTTTGAGGAATTCATTAGATTCTGACACTGGAAGTGGATGAAATAACACTGATTTTGGAAGATCTGAAGATACACATGAATTTTTAAGACTGTTAAGACAGGCATATTTTCAAACATGGAAGGGTTTCCAGGTATGCCTAATACCGCAATACCTTTGATATTATACTTCCACAGCAGACACACATTTTGATGATCCAAAACACTACAATCAGCTGCAAATGCATACAGTGCAGAGCTGGCAATCTGATATTTCTATATATACAAGGCAATCTTCCACGGGAAGTACAATCATAATCTCCCTAGGAAGATATATCACTTTGCATTACATGATCACAATAGGTGATCTTTGACAAGGAATGGTATGGAGTAGGGCACCAACAAAACAAAATGATTCAGACAAAAAAGTTCTAACCATAAGGAGCTCTGAGCTTGATATATAGGTTCATGCTCTTAAGTGTTGCTTTACACTCTAGTCCTTACCGTATTTTGTCACTACTAGAATCACATCATGCCTAAACCCACCTTTCCTTTCCTTTTTTTTTTTTTTCCCCCAGACATTTTCCTAATTTCCAGATTGGCTAAGTTATTATGCATGTATTATGCACTGATGCATCAGAGGAATCAGTCATGATCTCCAGACTTCCCAAATATCCTTCCAGTACTGATGGATGAGTAGTCCTTTCATGATTAGGCATCTTCTACCAGTAATTGGACAACTGTTGCACTTGGAGAGTTTATGGGAGAGCGTCTCTTCCTGCTGATATTTAACTTTCTATTAATCAACCTCTCTCAATCACTGCTTTTTCAAACAATCTTTGGTTCTGAATGCTTTAAATTGTTCTGATTTGAGAACATAGTAGAATTGCTGCACTTTCATAAAATTGTAATTAGTGCTACAACAGCAAAAATGTCAGCTTAAAGGACAGTACAAGCCAGCAGCGTGGTCATTCACATCTTATGGAAAGTTGCTGCATGAGAGCAGAGAGGCAGCTTTTCTCCATCCCTCACAATAACACTCCATGAACTCTATGATGTGTGAGATTACTGTTCCAGCATCCTCCACAGAAGCCCATGGTGTACAGCTGGTCAGCATAGCCCATGCAACAGCCGCCAAGCTGGGAACAATACTGCTCCCATTATGCCTCTGAAGTCCATCTGGTGCAATGCAGCCTTTTGTGGCTGGTGGTGTAATTTCTACTTGCTAACCCTGGGAGATGTGAGAGGGAAACTGTGAGGTTCACTTTTATCAGCCAAGATGCCAAACCTTAGACAATAAAATTAACTGATAAGTCTAATTTCCTGTATGAGCTGCTTCCAGTTTAATTTATTTTACAGCTCTCATGAAAAATTAACATTTTAATTCTAATTAACATTTTTTTTAAAAAAAATCAGGGCATTTCTCTTCCTAACTGAGCACAGAATGACCAACTTTTCCAGTGAAGAACCTATTCTTTGAATATAAATAACGACCCAAAGCCTCATTTATAAGCATTTCTTATTTAAGGCATTAATCATGACTTACAAGACCTACTAGATAATAGTTTTCCTTAGTTTTTAGTATTACTGAGCTGAGCCAGTATTTTCAAATAAACCAAGATCTTAAAGCTGTTTGAAAAACAAACACAAACTTGAATCCAATTATCTTTAGTGAGCACCTCTTTTTAAGTCACTTCTGCAGCTGGCACTCAAGTGTTTCTGATTTCTTTAAAGGAAGATTCTTTCTTTCATAGTCTTTAAAGAAATCTCTATTTATTTATTTATAGCTATATGAAAGCAACAGTTCAAGCTGGTTGAAAATAAAAGATCCTTGAGAACGCTTAAATTAATGAAGCTTAGTGCCTGTAAGGGTCAATTGCAATTTCAACAATGGCAGGTCAATTTTATAATGCAAAGAAATATAGCAATTGAAACGTTTGAGCATAAGATGTATTCCAGAGATACAAGCACACAATTCAAAGACAAACATCAATACAAATGAAACTTGACATATTTGGGAAATAAACGGATAAAATTTGATCAGGTAAGTTTCACCATGAGTAACATTGCCTCCTTTGTTTTCAGTCTCAGTCATTCCTTCAACTCTTAAAATTATTTTAAAAAAAAAACTATACTTTTGCAGTTTCTTAAAATAACCCTCCTTATGCCTGCTCCCTGTTGTAAATTAATCTGCATATGTGAGTCTTCAAAACAGCTTATTCAGATGTTCCATCGAGAGATGAGAATAGGGAAACTCACAGCCAAAAGCACAGATCTTCGCATAAGATCTTTGCATGTACTTGTGTATCAGTAACCTACTTTTCTCTGGACCACTGCCAACACAAGCAGCAGATAATAATTCTTACCTGTCAAGCATTCTGCACTGGAGTGTTTCTTCTCAATTAACAAAGACAATTAAGAAGCATGAATATTAAAGGCAGCATTAAAACCTATATTTGCTAATTGATACTACATCAACTGTTGAAGACAAGAGAATTAGCAACAGCCAATTTACAATCTGCATAAAAGTACATCGCATTCTTAACTCCTTATGGACAAGTTGAGAGGCAAGGCTGCTCATGAGTCAGCTCAACTTCTTTGTATTACCCAGATACCACTTGTGAAATCTAATTAACAAACAGCTAATTGATCCTTTTCATAATGCCTATTGTAACTAATATTGTTTCACAAAATATTTTGAGAAATCATACTATCAGGGTATTATAATATAATAGTATGATACTAATAGAGTATTTCTGAACAGACTAAAACACTAAGGGTAACTTCTAAAAAAAGTGATGTGATAGAAAAGAAAAAAACTTTCATACACAACTGGAATGGGAGAGACCAACAAGAGCAAATTAGTATCAGCCAGGTAGGAAAGACAATCTCAATTCCCATACTATGTAATTTGCAAATTAGGGCAAAATTTGGGCTGAAATAGATTTTTTCTAACTGATTTTTTTTAGACATCTGAATTTATAGAAATATTTAAATAATCTACATATAAATATATATAATCTATATAGAAATATAGAAATAAGACATTTCCAAATTCTGAAGGGAGAAATACTGGAAGAACCATGATATTTTGAAAATAATAAAATGGAACACATTAACAGGTTTTTCTGAAGTGGAAAATTTCCCATAATGAAATAACAATTTGAGCGAAAGGATCAATGTGTTCACATTTACCAAAACTGTAGCTGAAAAGTTGCTAACCCATCCAGATGGGTATTTCTTCAAATACTAAAAGGGTTTCTTGACATAGCAAAGCTTCTAATATAATGCAGATGAATACAGCTATTGAAAGAAAATGCATTTGCATGTAAATCCATCAAATTCAATAGCTAAGCCATGACAATTTGAGATGTTAAAGTAAAATGGCTTGTTATTAATGGAATTATAAATTTTTAAATATTGCAACTAAGCCTTCAGGAAGAGAAATAACCAGTCCAGAGAAAGAACATAACTTTTCATAGCTCTTTTTTTAAAGTGTCTACATCATCAAAGAAGAGGCTAATGAGAAGATAAAATTCAAGTATATGTTACATCTTGTTACTGATAAGTATACTTTCTTGTTTCTGTTTCTCACCCTGGCCAGCCACCTCTGGGTGTCCCTGCTTGAGCAGGGGGCTGGACCAAATGGCCTCCAAAGCTCCCTTCCACTCTCAGAAATCCTATGATTTCATTAGATGGAACAGATGCTGAGAGCCTGATCCAAAAACTCCACTGAAAAGAGCAACATGTTTTTACTGAGTTTCTCATGGCACTTTTGATCAAGAGCACATGCTCCAAAATATACTGTTCTTACAAGGAGTCCTGACTGAGGACCAACCTTGCCAAGACTGCCAGGCTAATATTGGAATGAAGGAAAACCCTTGGCAGCAAGGAGAGAATCATGAAAGGAAATACATAAAGATACAGTTTAACAAAAGAATCTTTCCCATAAATTTTGCCTATTAGTCTTTTTAGGAATCAGTAGTTGATTTCAAAATCCCAACCTCCCAGCACAAATACCCTGGCAAGGTCCTGTGGGGCTCTGATCCTGACGCTTTCATGAGTTCTTTCAAGTTCAGCATGGTACACAGTGTAGCATCCCTACTGGATTATCATCACCAGATGGATCAGAGCATTGCTGCATCTGACCTTGGAGCATGCACAGCACCACTGTATCTCTAAGGATGAAAGACTATAAGACTCACTTTCCAACCAGTGCATCAAAGTTACATATCCAGAAGTTCCAACAGCCTCCTTGTCTGCGTAATTTGGTCAAAACCTTCGTGTGGAGAATTTAACTCAGTCCAGGGGTGCAAGAAGTTCAGTCTTGCAGCACCAGGGTTGTCAGCTCAGCAGGGTTATTCCATTGCTGCTCAGAAGCAACAATTTTTTCTCACCTTCCCACAAGAGTAAAAAGCAGACACTTTCCACTACAGCAAGAAAACTGATATACCATACCATTCTCTTTTTCCTTCTCATTGCACAAACAAACAAACAAACAAATAAACACAAGAGCCTCTCTTCCCCACCAAACATAGGAGCATCTCTCCTAAGAAGAAAGGATGAGGTAGCCAGGCTTAATCAGCTTGGAGAAGAGAAGGTTCTGGGGACACCTCGTTGCAGCCTTCTAAGTACTTAAAAGGAGATTATAAACAGGAGGAAGAACAACTTTTGATGTGGTCAGATAGTGATAGGACAAGGGGGATTACCTTTAAACTAAAAGAGGGGAGATTTAACATAGATTTCAGAGGAAAATTATTTTACCCAGAGAGCTGAGAGGCCCTGGAACAGGCTGCCCAGAGAAGCTGTGGATAATCCATCTCTGGAGGTGCTCAAGGCCAGGCTGGATGGGGCCCTGGGCAGCCTGATCTAGTGGCAACACTGTCCACAGCAGGGGGCTGGAACTGTGTGGGCTTTAGGATCCCTTCCAAACTAAGCCATTCTGTGATTCTATTAAGCCCTTTTCTTTTTAATGATGTCTCATTATGTTCCTTTGCTTTGGTGTGAATATAAACCCCCACCTCCTCCACTGAGCAGGGTCTGACAATATCAAAGATGCCTGTTACTATT
The DNA here is from genome assembly GCF_002078875.1 of Numida meleagris. Classification (NCBI taxonomy): domain Eukaryota; kingdom Metazoa; phylum Chordata; class Aves; order Galliformes; family Numididae; genus Numida; species Numida meleagris. The sequence continues at coordinate 112,515,906 of NC_034409.1, read as the reverse complement.
CAGGAATTTGGAGTAATCTGGAATCTCCGTTTATGCAGTTAGTCTGCCTCAATTTATTTGGGATTTTTTTCTAGTCTACTTTATTTGGACAATCATCTTCGTGAATTCCTGTGTACTGTATGCATTATTGCAGTGGAGAATAGCAAAATAATTAATGCACTGTGCACAGGCAAGTCACTGGACAGCCATATGCTCATTACTACTACACAAAGATAGAGAAGTGGGGAAATAACCCATGCTGACCAATCCATTCTGTGGTAGACAAGACACTGACAATTTTACACAGCTTATTTACATGACAAAAAAAAAAAAAAAATGTGGATCTCATAGGATCAAGCACCATAGATTTGGATCCAAACAATGGTCAACTCAGAAGCCATGTTGACACTCAGATCCGCTTCCACCTTGGATGTAGAAAAAACTCATTTATTTAAACAATTATTTTAGGATTATCATCGGTGAAACAACACGTGGCTAGCCTTACTATCCTGATAACATAAAAACCTTCTGAAACCAAGGGCCTCTATGTAGGGATGTTGCCTGCCTCGAAGTCTGAGCTGAAAGTGACTCCTGAAAAAATTACATAGGAATCGGATCTGAGCAGGACCCAGTTTACTGGTGACATTACTGCACGGCTGAAACCTACCAAGCAAGTTTTTCTTTGAGTTCTCAAGGTAACTCTGTAAGTAGTGAAGATGGACAGCAATTACTTGGAGGAAACGATATAAAACCCATGACATTACATTCACAGTTGTCTCAGTCATACTATTTCTTTCCTGAAGGAAATCGTGTTTTTTCCCCTCCTCTTTTGCATTGCATCAGAGATGACTATCAGAGTCCATCTAAAAAAAAAACGTATGGGATCTACCAATTTTATTAACTAGTTACAAAAAGCCAGGGGCGTTTATGCTATTTGGTGACTTGAATTATAGAAAGACTAGCTGCACACTACCATATACATATATATATCAGTGTGATTTCTCAATCCTTGGCTATGCAAGGCAACTTTTGAAACATGTAGAATAAATTCTGGTGAAAAGCAGAATCTAAAAAGATGAACAGCCTATGCACATAACTGAAAGAAGGAAGTATCTGAAGTGATAACTACAAATCTAGGGCAACAACCTTGTGTGTGTAATGAAGCTTGAGATGTTGATAAAGGTCATATGGTTAGACTGTAATGAAGATTCATCTACTTTAGTCAGATTTTCAGTGGCTTTACCTGTAATGGCATCCCATTATTCCCACTGGCAGAGGCAGAGTCATGTTTGTACACAAATTAATTAATGAGGAACTCTACCAACACTTTTAGTGCAGAAACAATCATGCATGTTGACAGTTACTAATAGCAGGAGGGAATTCTCATTCATGAGGGATAAGGGCTATTCATAGCATTTAACTTTAGGCTAGTTGCTTTGCTGGGATAAATGATAATTAAACTATTTTACTGGTCAACAGAAAAAGTAAAACATGATGCATATTCAAATTATTTGTGCTTTATAGGTATTGAAAATTTTCTATCTGCTCAGAGACTTTTCACCCTGGAATGCATGAACAAATTTATGTAATTTTTCTGGTTCGCCTGCCCTCTTCTTGTCCTTCCCTCTCTTCTCTTTTATTTATTTATTTTTTACTTGCAAATTAAGAAATACAAAAAAACTATCCTAAATTATGAAAGAACATGTGAAATACAATGTTACAGACAAAAATAAATGCAATGAAAAGCATTTCTTCTCAAGACAGAAGAATTAGATTGAGTTTGAAATTAGAACCTTAATTTAGGCGTCCACACTGGAAATCAGTAACTAGAATCTCATTAGAGGTAATGAAGATGCTGAGACTATCCCTTAAACTCCACTGATAAGCAGTCTTTCTAAAAAAGTCTTAGTTGCAATCTGACTTGACCATAAAATCAGAGGGCAAACACAAAAATGCACAGGAAATTTGTTCTCTAAGTGTTCAACCTACTCTTAATGCCCACTGTTCAAAGAAACAAAACATTCGCTTTAGTCAGCAGTTATTTTAAAAGAAAATGTACAAAACCATTTTTCTGAAAAAAACTGATGTCATTTTATAGGTTTTAAATTTAAGGTTACAAGAAACATTGAAAATTCTAGGTAATACTGAGGTTGATAGCCTCAAATTAGAACAGTGAGCAGACACAAACATTTAAGTATTAGTTTCTTTTTTCCCTTATAATAAGGTCAGATACCTCTTAAATGTAATTCTAAATGATTCTAGTGCATTACTATGCAAAAGAAAGAAATACAACTATTACTATATAATATATATATTATGCTTTGCATGATCTATTTAGTAACTTATAAAATAAAGTGGCTGAGATGTTATCTATTGATAGTATTTAATAGCACAGGATTATTAATTTTTAAAAAATCCATTTATTAAAAATTATTTTTCCATTTTTGAATTTAGAAATACCTTTTAAGTTTTTCAAGTGAGGTGTTACAATGCTACTTTGTTCCCAAACAGAGCAGGTAGAACAATGATGTACAAAAGGAAGCTGACTTTTCCAATAACAGTAAAACTGCTCTGACTGAAAATTGAAGAACACTCCTTTATTTTACTCTTCTTTCCCCCGCTCTAAATAAGATGCTGGCAAGCATATCTGAGGAAACTCATAATCCCATCACAGCCTTCATGAGTTATGATTGCCCCTGCAATTAGCCATAAAGACAGATTGCTTCCTTCTCATAAAACTTTATTCTATGTAATGTAACAAATAAGACCACTGAATTGGTCTAGCCATGCAGATACAAAGAACAACCTAATAAAGACAAATAAATAGGAAAGGAAATAAGCTAGTGCACTATTGCAAAGATCTGCAATAAGAGGAAATAAATATTTTCCTTTCAGAATAAAGGCTGATGTATTTATTAAGTCACTGATAAAATTCTGTCAATTAGAGAGATATTTTGTTTCTATTTCCTAAGGAGGTTTAAAACAACTTCATTTTATTTAATGTAAAATCCGCATCTAGTACTCGTGGTTTTTTTGCAGCATAGCTTAACACAGGGACAACTACAGAGCAGAATTCCAAACATAATTGAGACTGCACTGCTATCCACAAAAGAAAAATGTTATCCCTTTAGCATCTGGTGCAACATAAAACCATTATAATGCAATTAGAGAGACTAGGGACCAGCTGCTAAGTAAGTAAAATTAAAAGATGAAGACTTTGGTATCAGATTTCTTTCAAAGCATTTCTCTTATAAAATGTTTGCATTTTCCTCAGCTCAGGACACTAGGTTAAGCTTCCTAGGCTCCACGTAATGCACAGCAATTTTGTCCACCCTCAAGCAGAAAGATTTACTGCACACTGTCACACACTCAGTCCTCTATTCTATACACTCTAATAATACCTAAACCACTTTTGCTACTTGAACAAAGTTGCAATAGTAGGTATTCCCAGAGCTTGAAAAATCATTTTCTCATACATATTTTTAAAAATAGTTGTTTATTTCTTTTTCCCTTTCATTGCAAATTTTTTTGCATAAAAATTTGGCACTCAAACATCATTGACTTCTTAAAAAAAATAATACTTCAGAAGCAGCATCATAAGAGGATGTATCAAGAGCTATTTGATTTTCAGTCTTACCTTTCTCTCACAATTTTCCTCACTCAGTCCAGAAATAGATTACGGAATCACAGAATTGCAGGGGTTGGAAAGGACCTCAAGAGATCATGAAGTCCAACCCCCATGCTAAAGCCAGTTCCCTACAATAGGTTGCACAGGTAGGTGTCCAGATGGGTCTTGAATATCTCCATAGAAGGAGACTCCACAACCTCTCTGGGGAACTTGTTCCAGTGCTCAGTCACCCTTACTGCGAAGAAGTTTTTCCGCATGTTAGTACAGAACTTCCTATGTTCAAGTTTCGGGCCATTACTCCTTGTCCTGTCGCTACACACCATTGAGAAGAGACTGGCCTCATCCATTTGCCTCCCACCTCTCCTGAGATATTCATAAACATTTATCAGATCCCCCCTCAGTCTTCTTTTCCTCAGGCTGAACAGACCCAGGTTACTTAACCTTTCCTCATATGGGAGATGCTCCAGGCCCTTTACCACCTTTGTGGTCCTCTGATGGACTCCTTCCAGGAGATCCCTGTCTGTTTTGAAATGGGGAAACCCAGAACTGGATACAGTCGTCTAAATGAGGCCTCACCAAGGCAGAGTAGAGGATCACCTCCCTTGACCTGCTGGACATGTTCTTTTCATTGTGCCTCAGGATCCCATTGGTCTTCTTGGCCACAAGGGCACGCTGCTGGCTCATGGCCAACCTGTTGTCCACCAGAACACCCAGGTACTTCTCCACAGAGCTCATCTAAAGCAGGTCATCCCCTAACCTGTACTGATGCACATGGTTATTCCTCCCCAGGTTCAAGTCTCTACACTTGCTCTTGTTAAATCTCATCAGGACCCCCTCTGCCCATCTCTCCAGTCTGTCCAGGTCTTGTTGAATGGTGGCACAGCCTTCTGGCATGTCAGCCACTCCTCCCAGCTTTGTATCATCAGCAAACTTGCTGAGGGTCGACTCTCTCCCTTCATCCAGGTTGCTGATGAAGATGTTGAACAAGACTGGACCCAGCACCAACCCCTGGGGAATACTGCTAGTTACAGGCCTCCAATCAGACTCTGCATCAATGATTACTAATAAAACAGAATTTGCATTCTTGCTTGAGGATTTTTCATTCATCATCAACAACAAAAAAAGATATTTTAGCAAAAAAGTATTGTGCAATTTTAAAGTCTTAATATGAAGAGCAGTTGAGGCTGGAAGGGACCTCCTGAGGTCCTTGGTCCAGAGGAATGTCATCAAGTGCAGTTAGCTCACTTTCATCTTCACTTGGGTTTTGAGCATCTCCAATGGAGATATCTCTGTATTACCTATTCCAGCAGAAGATCATTGGGAATTTTCCTTATACGCGACCTTTATTTGCCTTCTCATGTCCCTTGCCCCTTCTCCTATTGCTACACTCTGAGAAGCATCTAGCTCCCTCTTTTCTACAAAATTCCACCAAGCCTTACTATGAAAGTTGAATAAAACCAGCTCCTCAGTGCCACGTGCTCCAGCCCCCAATGATCTGGACTTGCTCCAGCGTGGCAGTGTATGTGGGGAATCCCAAAATCAGAGACCTCAATCCAGGTGGGTTTCAATACAGGAAGCATGAATTTTTGATGGTGTGCTGCTGACCTGCACGCATGATACAATTTGCCATACTACAAAAAGTAGCTACAAAAATTCTATAAACTATATTCATTTTTCATTCACTATCTGAAAATAAATCCTTTCTCTCATTTCCAAAGAAAGAAAATGGTTGAAAAACTTCTTATAAACAAAAGCTGCTTCAACATATTTTAAAGTACTCCAACTTCTTCCACAAAATAGATTATTTGACAACTCATTCTACAAATCACCAGACACCCGCTGCACTGTTGGATGGGACTTACTACCTGTCAGTGCCAATTCTTCATAAGCATTTTAATAATTCAAATGATAAATCAGGAATTTTACCTCTAATGTTATTTCTCTCCTTGATTACTTTTCCTAGAAGGTCAGTAAATGGGAACCAATCATATAAACACAAATGGAGTAGAAAACAGGCTAGAAATCTAGGCAAAATCAGTTTCTCAACACTGGAGAGCTTGCTCAGAATTTCCCAGGATTAAATTTTAATTTACATCACTCCAGTACAAAATGTTACAATTTTTTTCCAGTTGCATTTCATAAATACTTAAGAAATTAAATGTAAATTCTCCAAGGGCAATATTATCACACTACTGCAAATATAATCCACAGTGATCTTACTGACATCTCTGATTACATTGTTCCTTGGATTTCCTTTTGTCGTAGACCTCTGTTGACAAATCCACAGCTACATGGCAATGCAGGATACTAACAAGCTTTGAATTAGTTACGCAGTAAAGATATCTCTGAGATTGCGGTAATTTCATCAGGATGATAAAATGTGACTCTAGTAAGAAGGGGAACTCACTGCTCAGAAAAATCATCCCTGCAGGGAAAAGACAAATCACAAAAAATAAGGTAAGTTGATTTCTTCTGCAAGTCTCCGGTTCTCTGCAAAATCTGACCAAGCTGATTCAAAAGATTTTGAAAAGTACACCCAATATTTATTTTTTCCTCTCCAAAGATGAAGGATAAAGTAATTTATTTTCTTCTCCTCACTGGCACAAAATTGAATTTTGCTGCTGGAAACATCCTGACTTGTGAGAAGCAGTAAATTTTGTGGCTAGTGAGTGGAAAAGCTGGGAGGATTTGAGTGACTCTAGAGGATTCATGAATGGTTCTGTCTTGTCATCGCTTCACTTAGTCCTCCACTATCCTGTTCAACTGTGCTGGCTAGCAAAGGTCCAAACCATGGACCAGAGTGACTGTGGCACAAGTGGCTGTGCTTTGCTGGCAACTCAGGAGCATCCTCATACCCAACTGCCTACTCAGAGCAGGCCCTTACTGTTAAAGTGGGATGGTAAGGGCAGCAGGGAGCAGGACCAGCCATGATCACACGTAGCAATCCAATTTACAGCTTTTCAGAGGAGCGGCCTGCAGCTTGCTTGAGTCCTAAGCTGAAGCAGAAGTCACTGTAGATCACAGTCAGATCAGTGGCATCGCAAACTGTATTTTAACAAGGCATTAATCAGGTTAATATTTTTGCTTAAAGCATTAAATCTAAAAGAGATTTAATATCACAGTATCTGAATTTTCTGAATTGTTTAGAATATAATGACCAGGGTTAAGAGGCTCCACCCAACCTCCAGTAATTACCAATTACTCTGATCTACAGGTGATACATACATTAATCATACTGACAACCAAATTAATAATCTCTTCCGTCTGTATGTAAAGCTCTTTTAGCTTTTCGAGGTCACAATTACTTCTACTAAGGAGCCTTTTGCTTAATCCTCATCATTTCTGAAGATCTAATGACATCCTGAGAAAAATGCTAACAGGCACGGCCTTTTATCTTTTCACTGACGTACACGTCTTTTTTTTATTATTTTGTTTCAGTCTGGAAGCATGTACAAAAAATATAAACAAAATCATGTTGTTATAAGTGTAGAGATTAACCCAGAAACCTGGCTCTAAACATAGCATCCTGTGACGTAACACTGCTTCTCAGAAGAAAATCCTGGATGAGCAAAGAGGCTTTACAGACCTCTTTGCAAAAGCAACAGTTTTTGACAGACAAGTGGGAAAAAAAAAAAAAAAAAAAAAGTGAAACCAAAGGTTTTTCATGAAGAGTACAATATTTCTACACACTGCCTTGAGGTCATGAGACCAGAGATCTTCCACTGACTGTGGTTCTTAGTATGAAAGAAAAACACATCTCCAAACCATGACATTGCTATAGCACAGTTATGGGAAGAATTAAATTAGACCCTCTGTAAAAGAGGAGTATGTTTTCATTCAAGGCTATGCACAGCCACAGTTTTCTCTCAGATGACTTTATCTTATTATACTGAGTTTTTTTTTCCTCGTGAATATTTAGAGATTATAAAAAAGAGAAAGAAAAATAGAAGAATAGATTGAAAAAAAAAGGTCTCATAAAAATGTCATATAACTTTATCAAACAAACAAATGAATCATATATATATGAGCTACTCAGAAGATTCACAACTAGCTGCTTTTTTTACCATCCTGGAAAACCATATACTCGTTTCACACATTCTAACCGAGTTTTCATAGCCCATCCTATCATTACCAGTTTATCTGAACCACAATTTTGAAGTGGCTCTTCTTTTTACAATTGTATGTTACATAATTCATACTTGCGCTTCCTACTAGCACTTAAGGTGCTTGATATCTACTGTTCTAGACAATATAAAAAGGGTAGAAAGAATAGCCTCTGCCTGAAGCATTTATATTTTAAATACTATACAAAAGAGAATTTGTGCCTTTATTCTCTGCGATGGATACAGAACTAGCATGATGGCAACTTGCCTGAAGATAGATAGTTACCTCTGTTAAAAAAAATAGAGAAGCTATTGTTTGGTGCTTTTTTTAGGATTTCTTTTATTGCCCTTTCTTTCTATAACATGGAGGTAGTTGGGGAACTCATCCTCCAATTACTTATTTTCATAATTTTATTCTACATTTTCCTTAGGAAACTTACTTACTCCCCCTCATCCTATAGCTTCCACTGAAACAGTCTGGCAATGATACTCCCCCAGTTCTGTTAGAATGATTTAATTTTATTCACAGGAAAATGGTGTATTTCAGCCCTTGACCAATAAAATAAATCCTAAAAATGATCCATTCTCAGCATTAGCTTCTGTTTTGCTGAACAGGTTGATATCACTCATCCCTATTTTTTTTTTAATGCAAGTGAATTTCTTAAATCTACTTCTGCACACACTGAAAAATTGCTTTGAGAGAAAAAAGAAAGCGCAGAGGATCAGTCTTGACTATCTCCATTACTTTTTAATGATAAAATGATAGCCTGACCTTTTTATGAAACCTTTGAGAAGCTAGTTCAGTGACAACACAATATCCTCTCACCTCAACTTTGCACTGTGCTTGTATTTATGACCAGTCTGAATTGATGCTTTCTAAGATGCAATATAATCTTTACTCTAAAATTGAATTTTATGGGATGTAATACCTATTCTTATGGATGAGGACTAGACAGCATAAAAGAAAATGTTTTCCTCTGAAACTTTGTCCTTATCTGTCATTACTGTATTTATCTGGAAATAAAAGATGACTAAACAAATCAAATTCAAAATCAGCTTAGAAAGGCAAAACTGAACTGCAAGCAAAGCTGAACACTGCATGTGAAAAGTGTAAGTTCATGATAATTTAAATACTGATTGCTTAAGATGGCCTTAATAAAACATACGTAATGCAAAAATTTTTCTAAGTTCTTAATTCTGTTAGGAATGCAGTAAAGAGAAAAATCAGTATATTTAAAAAAAAAAAAACTTTGTCAACAAGTGACAGAGTAGACAGACAGGAAGTAAGTAAAATAAGAAATATAATTATGAAAGATGTACTCCTATGAATTATACTGAAGTATTTTAAGACACTTCTAGCAGTTGTGGGCTTCACTGGTTTCCCCAGATTCCCTACTGTTGACCCTCTCATGCATACAGAGCAGTGTTAACTTACACTTTAATTCTGATGAATTTTTGCCAATTTCAGTGCCCTCTCCAAAGCACAATTCATTTTCCATAGGTTGAAGAAACAGAATATAACTATGAGAGCTGTTCACTTCAGAAATATCCTTAAAAACACATGTATTTTTGTATCCACTTAAATAATCATTGGCAACAGCTTGGAGATATTCATATAAAGGTTCCAACAAATGTATCAAGGTTTTCTCACTAACCAAATTCAAGCATTTAAGAGAGGAGGCTAGTGCGCAGGCAACTGAGGAAACATGACACCAATGCTGTTTCTTGCTTGGATTTCCTTGCACAAAGAGCGTATTGCTCTCTACTGTCTAGAACTTAGCCTAGCCTAGCAAGTCTACCTATATAATTCCACAGGTGAAGTTACACAGTTACAGTTAAGCAAAGCAAACATTACCACCTCCCAGCATATTCTACATTGTTTTTTTCTTCCTTATTGTATTCATAGAACACAATTTGCATTGGACAATCAATAAGCACTTACTTTTTATTTGAAAAGCATAATTTCTTTATTCATTCACTGTTGAAAAGGAACTGAAGACCCAATCAAACACCATTCAACTATATGGAAAAATTCTCTCTTTTTTTTTTAATATAGATATGTCTATCGAACTCCCCTTTTAAATGCTTATCACTGACTGAAAACCTGCAGTTCTAAAAGGAGAACGAACAACCATGTTAACTCAGTTTATGACAGTTATGAGAATGCTTACATGGGAAAAGAGCTTCCCCTGCAACCCCCCAAAAACCCATAGCCCAAGATTTCTTAAACAATCCATTTTAATGTCGTTGAATTAACAGTGTGTAGTTTTGTCTTGCTTTTGCAGATGCCAGGCAGTTGCACTATCTTTGATCTATTTCTGTTCAAGTTATATAGAGAAGTGTCTGAAACCATGATAATGTGCAATATTGATCCAGTAATAGTAGTAGATTATATAGCAAGATATATCTTATTTTATTGTCTAAAAATAGGGCTTACACAGACAAGATGTTCTGGAGAGTAGTGCAGAGCACAGGATGCTCTCACTGTTCAAAGCTGAATGACTTTTTATGGTATTTATGAGGCCCTGATTCAATTTTTTGTTTACTCATTTGGCACACCTCTCTTCATAACATAAGACCTATGTGGAAGTAAAATAGTAAAGTTACTTTGTACTGTAACATGGTTGGATCTTGTTTGCACATATAAATAGTTCTATAAACTAAAAATATTTGTCCTGTTTAGGAGCTATTTTTTAAAGCACATAGGATGCAACAATCAAATCTGAAAGTTAATATCGCAGAGAAGGACATACGCTCACCTACCCAGATGAGATTGCGCTGAACTACTCAGATTTCTCTAATGTATTGTGGTCAGTGAACAAGAAGATCAACTTCATTGTTCTAACTGCATATTTTATGAACTGTGACAAGTTTGTTATAACTCATTTGCTCTAAACTTTTCTTCTGAGATTGCACAAGCACCAAGAGATAAACTCAGCAATGTCAACAAGCTCGGTGGCATAGTTCAAGCTGTGAAGGTTCAATAAATAGGTCTGTAAACATTGCAAATCAACACAGCTTTTGATGAAATGTCAAGCAAGACAGAGCTTAGCTATATTCAGCTCAGCTTGAACTCATAAACCATTAACTGGCCTCTGTAGTTTCCAGAGAAATGTGTCTTATGAATAAAGCTTGAATTTTGAAATAATAGAAATAACAGCAATACATTTTTCTTTAGAAGATTAATAAAAGTCATTTAATAATGGGAAGTGTATTTGAATCAATCCAATAAAAATAGATTTATAAAAACAGACATTTTGACAATATTACACAGCCTCATGTTGGAGCAACCATTATTTTATATCTCCAAGTTAGGAAAGGATGCTAAAAATAAGAGGAAATAAAATTAATTCTGAAATGCCCTAAAGATAGTAAGATACCTCCATTCTGAATGACAGCAAAAATCTTTGTGTTCCCTGCATGAGATATTAAAATATTGCTTGTTTCAGAGAAAATACATATTTTCTTACTATTTTTAGAAGGAAGGATAGAATAGAACTTGTTACAATGCATCAAGATACCTATTTATAAAGAAGTTAGCATTCTTTTTTTTTCCTCAGTGAAGCACTGTACTACATACATACTGTCAAGTATTTTCTCAAGATTTATTTTCAAATGGCTTGAAAAATATGAAGTTCCTTCAACTACTTTTCTGAATCAATCCTCCACAGACATGCCTATGCAATTACCCTAGACTGAACGCAAGGTTGTTTTTGCCCGATGGCCCACTTTACAAGCTATTTCTATACCACCAGTAGAGTAATTCATTTGACCGCATCCAAATTTATTTGCAGTGAACTTCACATTTTTCTCCTTGTTTTTCATAACAAGGAGCTCATTTAGAAAAACAACCAAATCCTTTCTGATCAGGCAGCATCTATTATCTACAACCATGCAAACACTTAGCATTGTCATGGGAAGGCTGTCCATCGTGACGGAAAAACAATCCATTTAAACTAATCAAAGAGTTACTGTAAGCAAAAGTTTGCTTGTTTTTCCGTTCCACATTCAACACCCTGTTGATATTCTCCAGCCAGTTTTGAAGCAGTTAGGCAGTCAGGGACACTCGATGGAACCGAGCTCACCCTTCCCCACGCCAGCTCGCTCCCAGCTGCCCCTCGTTCTGGAGCCCCTTCCTTGAGCTTCCCGAAGCCCTTTGCATGCAGGCACCCACCAGGTAGCAAACTGACCTAAAAGCTGCTATCTTTAGGGTCGCACTGCTGCTGTTCCTTCTTCTGAATATCTGCCGTATGCCTTTCCAGCTTTTACTCACCCAACAAATCACCAGACATTGCCGATACTGCAGTGCCCTGCTACCTTCATGGGGAAGCTCTTTGCTGATTTCCCTGTAGGTACTTCTGTCTAACACATCCTGCCAAGCACGGAGAACCTGGAGGGAGACTCATTGCCTGGCGCAGGTATTGCAGGCACATAACCTGCCTCCAGCCTTGTGGGCACAAGGGCAGCACGAGCCTTTTAGGAGCCGATGGAGAATCACGTCTGGTTTTGCTGTCTCAAGCCACAGTACGGTACCCTCCCCAGGTGGGCAGCCAGTGCGTGCTGCACACCCTCCCTGGTCGCAGGAATGGTTTCTCCCTCCACAGGCTCAATCTACCTGATTACACTCCCTCCCCATCAGTAATCTCACCCCCCCCCCCCAAGACGGCGTCAGGCAGGGTTTCTGCCAGGCAGGGTTTCTGCCAGGCAGGGCTGCAGAGGGCAGGCAGCTGCCTGCGGGACACGCAGGGGGAACATTTCAGAAAAGCTCGCCTCTGCCTGCCTGCTGCTCAAGCAGCAGCGTGCGGCTGGGAGATTATTCATCCTGCTTTCACAACACTATTCAAACAGGCTTAAAGTCCCTAAGAAAAGAATGCTACCTGCTTCATGAACCAGTAGCTACTCTGTGTATTTTTCCCTAAAGCCAGCTTACATCCTTTTGATATATGATGGTGTATTTCCATTTGCAGTACATTCTTCCCTAGTTCTAGTAAGCAAATAAACTAAAAGGGGTAAAATTTCTTCCTCTTCTTTTTTTTTTCCCCTTTTCTAAAATAAAGAAGGGAGGAAGGACAGGAATAACACATATTGCCATAACTGACTTATACACCATCTGCTGTCTTCCAGTAAACTTCACCAACACACTTGCTCTGAGCCTGAAAGGGTGGTTTTTTTTAATACCCATAATGGCAGGGAGAAACTAACACTCTTCCTCTTCCCTCTATTTTTTTGTCTTGATTATTCCAATTAGCCTGATTATTACATTACTATCTGCTATTCTATAAAACTCTTCTATCCAGCTTTAAAGACTACATCAAAAAGATTCAAAGTTCCTTTACTAGCTAACAGGCTGGTTTTAAAAACATGTGTCAAGAGAAAGCAGTGGGCAAAGCATTGATCGAGGAAAGATTTATGCTAGTATTTCAGCTGGATGCAGAGCCTGTGGTCTGTTAGGCACAGTGCAGCATAAAACCATGACAGCAAAGAGGCAGCAGATGTGGAGACAGTAAATACTTAGCACCACTCCATTCCAGGTTACTGTAGTGCTGTATTTAAGTGTGTTGAAGTTCTCTAGGATCTGATGATTTTAAGTAAGCTTAACAGTTGCTTTTTTTGTGTGTGTGTGCAGTGTAAAACTGGGGATTATTACAGACCTTGGAATTTGTGGATACAAGAAAAAGACATTAGCCTTAATTTGAGAGCAGGTAAGAGCCAGAAAAAATAAAAATACTACTAATAAAAAAAGCCTTAAGCTCCATAGCAGCCTCCGACAGAAAGTGAATGTCCTTTCTTCTCTATTTTCAAGAGAGACACCCCCCGTACAGAGATGTTTCTGAGGAGATAGGCAGTGCCTGATGGTGGCTTCCCCCAGACTTACCACGCTGAACCACAACTCTTCCTCCCCCTCACATCCTGCACTGAGAGTACCAGGGCCATTGCTGGAAAGGCCCAGCCCCGTAGTCCTGGGTCCTGCTAACACCACACTGGAGTTCAGCTGTTAGAAGTCCAAGATTTCTTATTTCCCAAAAATATGCAATACAAGCATTAAATACATAGTTTCTTTTGACTAATTGGCCTGTTACAATCAAATGAAGAAGAAAGCCAAATTTGACAGTTATGTTCTCTGCACAAACTAAAGTTCAAAAGTAATAGAAAATACAAGTAGAGCTCTGGAAATCCAGATGCTAAAAAACAACAACAAAAAACACCTGTTGGCATTGATCTCACATGATGGAGATGTCAACATGTCAGAAAAGTTTCCTTTTGTGACATCTCTAAAAAGATACACAGAAGTCTACAAGAATGTTCTCCGAGGAAGGAGGATATCTTCTCCATAACCCACTCCACATTTCATGGTGAAACTGATAAACGATGCTGACAGACTGCATTATATATACTAGACATATTCATAAATGGGTCTGTTCAAAATACAAACCTCTTTTTCTCTTCAGCTGCAAGTGAAAATAAAATTAATAAATTCAAATAGGCTCCAACTTGAACCTAACCTAGTTCTGCTTTGTTTTTCTAACCAAAACATACTCAGACTGCCTTCATTTAATGTAACAGTCCAGTTAGCTGAAACACTGAAGTTGAAGGTCATTTCATGTCCTGTTCAGGACTAAGCATCTTTTCGGAGAGCAGCCCAACTCTGAATTCAGAAGTTACTAAAGAACAGTTTTCAGTTAAGCCAGTTAGGATTAAGCCATTAGAAGTATTCAAGCAATCACAGAAAGACAGAGAGCAGGTGAAAACTTTTTAATTGTATGCACAAGATGCAACCTGGGCACTTTCTCCACAATAAGCCATTGGTACTGGGAATGTCTTGGTGCCTACGGCAGGGCTGAGAGCATCTCATGCCAGAATAGTGTGTTGATGAACTTCTAGGTTCAGAGTTGAAGTTTCTAACTTCTTATGAGCAGAACAGCAAGCTTTTCATTGCATGTTTTTTTTTCTTTCACCTGTGTTTCAAAGTTCAGCAGAAACTGCATGACTGAACACATATTTGATGGAAAGCTTATTTCAGCACTAGCATAACACTAGCTCAGTAAGTAACTGTAAATAGGGAAGTTGTGATAATCTCCATATGATACAGCTATTTACACCTTTTAACTGTGATAACATGGAGACCTGTGTAAGAACCACATATTGGGGAATCAACTATTGCAGAAAGCCAGGAGTAGACTGTCTATTTCAAAGACCTTCAGAACTTAAAGGAATTCAACAAGGACATGAAAAGCAATCAAGAAATGAAAGAGGAAAAACAGGAGTAAACCTACTCAATCACATCAATTAATAATTCACAATAAAATAATGGTTAGAGAGTACATAGGGTCTTAGCACGAGTCAGAGCACATTGCTGAATTTCTTGATTTAGTTGAGAAGTAGAAATTGCAATTATCACTGCAATCTACTCATTCCTACAGAAGTTGTTTTCCATCACTTTGCAAAACAGCAGACTGCAAAGAGCAGTTCCTCCCACCTCTACTCTACCAGAGAAATATAAGGACAGGTCTCATCTAGGAAAGCACTTGTAAAAATACTTATTTTACCAATGCTGTTACTTTATATGATTTTTTTTGGTCATTTATCAAAAGTTTTTCAGCTATTGGTAAAAGCAAGTCTAAAATCGTGTACTGTAACTTAGTTTTGGACTTGTTCTCCATATGGACCTCCTAGCTTTCGACAGCCATATCTTCTGGATACCTGTTTTTGTTCTCTGGCCTCTGTCCACATCATGGACTGGAAGGGCTGCCCAGAGCACTTAGTGACCACCTCTTCCACCCTACAAGTACACTGTCTTCAGCAGCTTCTCACTTGGTCATGATTGCCACAGTCTTTTCTTTCCTCCTACAGTGCTGAAACCTCTTTGCTCTCACTACTCAGCAAGGGATTGACTTGGAGAAGGAGTGTGTTATATGGAGACGCTGAGGAATCAGATGCTGTTACAGAGAACTCAGCCAATGAAGAGAAAGATCCATGTAGGTGGTTTGCTGTCAGAGAGGAGATCTTATTTATCTTCCTCTCCCTAAATAATTTGGAAGACAGATGAGAAACTTACATGCTTTTGCAAGAAAATCAGAGTTTATACAGAGAATATATAGTCCATAGAAACAGCTGGTGAGAAGAAGCCTTCTATGAGGAAACCTGTTAAATTCTTCCATAATTGAGACTTGTTACTACTGAACAGATTTTATATAAAGATTCACATTTTTTTTCAGGCTGAAGTGATTTTGGATAATCCGGGATTAGAAAAAGAATAGTGAGAGCTGAGGTACAAGGAAAAATAAAATTAAAAAAAAAAAGCAAAGGCTTTCAGAAATGATACATTGATAATATCAGAGATAAAATTCTGATTCTACTGAGGTCAAAGGCAAAACTCCACTGGAAATTGATTTTGCTTCAAGATCAAAAGTCAACACCTCCATTGCTTTGTGTTGCATTATGGAGGAATAGCTGTTCACTTGTACTGTGCTCAAGGGGCCTTTGTGAACACCAAGAGCATGCCTGTATGCTTTACTATAAATGTATACAAATAAAGCTATTCTACATTTTTGAATATTTTTCATACTTTCATATCCTTTATATGTTGCATATATGTGTAGATATGCATAATTTTAACATATCCTGATAGTCCATGAGTTTGGGGACTTCTATGTGTATATATCTGAACCACAGAATTCTATTTTCAACAGCCTGCTTTCCAGTTTTTATGCTTCTCCCTAACTTCTTCCCAGAGTTATCAAGTTAAACCAGAGTCTGCCAAGGAAGTACACTGATTTAAAAACACTATTTTCTTAAAAGTTACAAGCTATAATAACATTTTGACTTTTTTTTTCCTGAAAAAGAAGACAGGAAAGGAAAATAGAAGATCATTACTGCTATACCATATTTGCAGACCCTGAAAACATCTCAAATGACCCTAAAATACAACTCTTTACATCAGATGGCTGTAATTTTTCCATTTACAATTCTTTTATACATTCATGGCTTGTACTACCTGATGATACTGTATGTAAGCCTACACTGAATGTGTCTATTCAATCGAATGTCTTGTTTGTAGTAGTAAAAGACTGCCTCATTAAGTTAGGAAATCAAAATGTATAAATTTTGCCACACAGCTGTAATAAAACATAAAAAAAATAACCTATCTGTGGCAAAGGTTTTTATCCACCCTTAGTTGGAGGATGACAAACTTTATGTGTTAGTGAGCTATTACTGTGCTTCCCACTGTAATGTGCCTGAAAACTGGTGCAGAAATAGATGAGAAATAAATCTTTGAAGCCAGGGGTATTTTCATGAGTAATACACACAAAATTTAAGGTACAACAAAGATCTGTTTGATCCTAATTCCTTCCAACATTATTTCACCATTATAATTATATACATTTTGACTCAGTTCCTCAGGAACGCTCAAGGACTGCTATTACTGTAGCAGTACGATGACTACTTGGTTGAATGGAGATAAAAAGCAGTTTCTGCCCTAGAAGACCATACATATTGAATTTAAACTGTGCACATGGCAACTAAAGATATTATCAGATATAGGATAATGTACTGAAGCTTGTCCAATTGTCAGCTGGTGTTGTGATAAAGTAAAAGAAACGTTATTAAATCCCTATCTCCACTCAAACCCACTCTCACAGAACAGTCGACTTCCCAGGGTACCAAATTGCCAAAAAGGCCAACCTTATCTGTAGACAACTGCCAGAAAAGATTGAGATACAAACATTGTCTGCCTGATGTAATTATTTCCAATAAATTTATAAACCACAGTTTTGTTGAATTTTGTAATCCCAATGTACTGCAAATTGATGTTTGCATGGAGTTTGGATAGTATAATAATTAGTCAAGTTAAGTAGTAAGAACCATTAGAAAATATTCTTGTCTCTGCTTTCTCGTGCAAAACATTTCTGCCAACCCATGCCTCTTGGCAGAGGCCTGCAGACCTCTTCAGGCAGTCCTTACTGACGGCCCCTTCTCCTGTATCTCATTTTTTTCCTTATCTCTTGACTGTGTTCCACTTACATTTCCCTTTCAGTACTACAAGGAAACATCTGGGACAGCTGAGTGAAACCATCACTTCACCCTCCTCTTAGCTCCCCAAATCCACAAATCTTTAATGCACTATCCTTTGCACACCATCTCTTAAAAGTACTGTCTTACCTTTCCTACAGTTTCTAATGCCAGCTAAGACAAGAAGCAGGGTATTTAGGTGCCCTCAGTGTATGTCAACATTTGCTTTCAACAGAATGGCCCTGACAAGATGAATTGTAAACCAGACCTCTAAGAAAGGTGGACTCATGCTGTATCCATCCCTGTGGAGCCTTGAAGGCTCAGTCTCATTGTAAGGACTTCCTATGCTGTTCAGGAAAGACAAGATATAAAGCCATGCCCTTTTGCAGTGCACTTCAAGTAAGGAAACCACATATATTTTCCCTAACCTTCAGTCTATAACATAGCTTTATTTTTCTGTATTTCTTTGGAAATACAGACCCTTAAATCCCTTTCCCAATTTTTGGCCTTTTTTTCTCCTTGTCTTCTGTTCTTATTCTTTTGCTTGGAATTTCTGACCATTTAGCATTCCCATTGTGTAGTCCTTCTTTAACCAAGCAAAAATGAGCTCCTCTATTAGAAAATTGGAGCTAACATTTACATTACATTTTTAGTAAAACTTACTTAAAGTTATTTATAAAAAAGGAAAAAGATACTACTGCAACAGCAAATAATAGAATATGCTTCAGATGTTTCCCAGCACCATTACTCTGATCCCATAACTATATTCTGTGCCAAGACAGTAAAAGTATGACCAAAATTACAAGCGTGCAGAAAGTGGTGACCCATTCCAGAGCCCTAGTTTGCTCCTGAATCCCCAGAATATTTTTCCAGTACTCTCATCCAGGTCTGAAGCCCCATACTGCTTACCCTGTGAATTCTTATGTGATCACATTTAGAGTGATTACTGCAGTCTGCAGTGAAATTAAACCTTCTTAGAATACATCTCACTGATAAGACTTAATTCTGTTAAACTGACCATTAAGATTAGAGTAAATTGAATTGCTCTATCTCAGGCTTGCTGATAATCTCTTGACACAGAACAAATCTGGGGTTTCCAGACAGAATGAATTATGGCGCTCAGTTGAATACTCTCCACTGCTACCCTCCCTTACTCCTCACCCCCAGAACTTCATAGGAACTACACAAGAATATGCTCTAGAATGCTTGCCAAAGATTTGCTGGTTTGTTCCTAATTCATTAAGAAGTCCAGAGCAACAAACAGAAAGCAAGTTGCAAATGCTCAGTTTGATAATACATCTAAGACAAGGACTGTAAGATACCCTAAAATAGTCATCAGTTCTGTTACAATTACTCAAAAATCGATGCTGACACTGGGCTGGAATCCAAGCAAACAAATAATCTACCTTATTCAGAGGAGCTCATCTTTGAGTAAAAAGTAATAATGCAGCAATAAACATAGTTCTTTTCTTACTCTTCCTGAACTGCAAAAGAACAGATTTGTGGGAATATCAAGTAATAATTATATTTAAGAGTTTTAGAAAAATGATTATTCTTAATTTATTGAATACTAGTAATCTTTAAAAATTAATGAAATGTAAGGAACGGTGCAAATAGGAATGAATTCCATGATTTCTATAATCACTGGAACTTCAATTCTATGCTGTGGAAGTTAGTAAGGAGTTTCATTAATAAAATCCATGTGACGTTTGTCAAATTTTCTTCTGTTTGCAGTCTCCTTTCAGAGACACATGTTTGGAAACTAGATTGGTATTCATCTAAATAGACCAACCTAGAGATAGATTCAGTGATTAGCTCATGCAACAATTTCAGATAGTCTCTACATTTTCAGATAAATCAATTATGAGGTTAATACAAGACCCAGAATTTGCTGTTAGTCTGCACCAGTCCAGTCCAGTCCTTTCTTTTTTTTTTTTTTTTTTTTTTTTTTAACACAGAGCATTTATATAGTAATTCCATTTCCCAAACGGAATTGCTAAGATCAGTAAAAAAACTATTTTAAAGGGAAATATCTGAAGTGACATGGGATTTCACCTTCATTCATATGGTGGAGGCATCAACCATATAAGGACAAGCATAATCATCCCCCTATGCATGAACAAATATGTGCTCTGAACACGTGACAGGACATACACAATTACACCAATTATTCTAAAGAGTGAAAGCCATCTCTAAAATTGCAGGCTGGGCAGCTCTGGCTTATCTGAATCTCATTCATGAGAAAAGTTATGAGCACCTGCTTTATTTTGACCGTTCTTAATTACTCCCAAATTTATTGAGTCTGTTAAGGGAATATTAAGATGGAATTGCTGTTTGGAAACGCATACATAGGAAGAAATCTATAATAGTGGGCAGCCATCAAAAAAAAAAAAAAAACAACTACACAAACAAATGAAAAAACACAATAATAAATATATAATAATAGCAAGCTTAAGTTAGACAAGTTTCAAATAGAAATTGCGCACAAAAAAATGCAAATGCCAAACAAATATTTTGGGTTCTGGTATTCTCTCCAGATCTTCAAATCCTGATTTGATAGATTTCTGGAAGAAAAGCTGCCAGTCAAGCTTAAAATTACAGATTTGGTACAGAAGCTACAAAGGGTGTTACAAAGAAGTCGTTCTACTACACTTTAATCCTGAGGAATCAGTATCGTTAGAGAATTCACTTGACTTTGGGTCACACGTTTACCTCTCTGCAAAGAATTAATGGAATAGCAATAAGATAATTCTTAAAGGATCTACATCTGACCGAAGTCCATTTACATTTCAGGTTGAATTTGACTTCAGCTAACAGATTGAATTGCTTTGAGACAGGTTTCCAGCTCTAGGTTAATAACCAGTGTTTTGGGGTTGATGAACAAGCATAAGCAAATTTTAAAATAGTCAGCTATCCAAACATCATAAGCACAAAACTTCACTATGATAAAATTTTTTACATATAATATTTCCACCGATATCATCTTTGTTAAATATAGCTGACTCTTGGATGTATCTTTACGATACTTGTACTAAACAAGGTAATGACTCACTAAATGTGCCAGTGAAAAGGACTCCTCCACATATACAGTGCAATTAAGACAGAACAATAAAACAACTAACAGAGGGGGTTTGCAGCTTTACAATCCCTTTGAGCTCCCATACCTCTAATAGCCCATTTTGTTTTAACATTCATGTATCTCAATAGAAAGCTTTGTGGAGAATTCTCCTCCAGTCAGAGAGTGCCCATGGAAAAATTAATATGCAAGATTGCCTGGGACCTAGCAAAATCCAAATGTGCCACTGCTACTGAATAGGCAGAAGGTAAAGCATTAAGAAGAGCACATAAAACAGCAGGACTTGTATCTTCCTTGGTTTGGTATCTAAACATATGTTTTCTTCTTTTCCAAAACCAGTTTGTGGATCAGTATTATACCAATATGCCAATTACCATTGTAAAATGGCCTACTATATGCATATGAGTAATCCTACTGAATTGAAAGTTAAATGTGTACAAATAATTGTACACAGGTCTTAAGACATGCCTACAGTTACATCTTTAGGTATGAGTTCTTTACTTCTTTAAACATGACGAAAGTAAGCAGAGGTAGCTAGCGATAAGACACCTTGATAAATTGTTAATCATACACAAACATTTCAGAACCTTTTTTTTTGCCTTTTCATTGATCTAAAATAACAAGAATATCTAAAAGCAAAGAGCTAAAAAGCAAAGATCTAAAAGCAATCCTGCATTTCTTCTCTTAAAACAAGGTGAGATTCTAGTTGTAAATGGACACATAAATCTTCACTGTGAAGTAGGTCAAAAGGTGTGAAAAAAGTTTCCAGTTACTGGAAATGCTGATATACTGCTCCAAACAACTGCGTAGTGTTGGGTTTATGCTTGAGAATTATACTAAGAATTAATAAAATTCAGTTGTCACTCCCCTCAGCCACAGTTTTTACCTTCTTTTAGGTAGCAGCTCAATCACTTTTCTTTAGTTTGGACAGGACATGGGCCTTGTAGGCCCCTGAATATGCAGCCAAGGACTAAGCACAGGCAAGGGCATCAGAGAGGCTAAAGGACACACAGACCTGGGCTAGGCTGGACCCTACAGCCTTCCAGATACAGATGTCCCCCACTTGGTATATTTCCTAATTGGCACAAAGAGCACAGAGCACAGTGCTCTCAGGGAAATGCTCTGATGCAGTGGCAATGGGAACTGAGCATCAGTGCACTCACTGCTTGCCTTATTACTTGAGCCAGTACAGCTTCAGAGAGCCCCAGCAGACTAACAAGCTGCTTAACTGCACAACTCCTCCCATTAAAGAAAACTCATTTTTTCTGCTGCACTCCCTGTTTCAGCATATCCTTACCTTCAAGCTTGTATAAAACTGCAGGTTATAACCCTCCATAAAACGAAGGCTTGGCTGTGTCCTTGTACTCTATACATAGTACTCCTGCTATACTTACATTGAATGGCAAATGGAAAAGAGAACATCATCTTAGATAGAAACAAACTACCTCAAAGATCTTTGAGAATATTAAATGATGCCCTTTTAAATGGATCAATGCCTAGAGCACTGTAACTATGAAAAACCCCACCCACTTCTGGACTACTTACTGAACTAAATACACCAGGCATTAAAGAACATTAGCATCTAAAAGCTTCTCTCCTCCCAAGAGCTAGTATTGACCAGGCAAAAATAATAATAAAATAATAATAATAGTAGAAGACACTGGCAGCTCACTTTCATCTTCAAATTAGGGCATATACTAAGCAGGTTCCTAAGGACCTTTGGCAGGCTGTCAGCATTAACTGACTTCCTATACTTGACTTAAAGAAAAGGTGATGGATAACCTGCTGTTTATCTCTAGAAAGCCTAACCACTTGCTGCTGAAGAGAACTGATGACTAGCAGTTCATTTACTTAATTTAGAATCATAAAGGTTGGAAAGACCACTAAGACCATCCAGTCAAACCACCAACCCATCATACCATGTCCATTAACCATGTCTCACAGTGCCTTATCCACACAGCTCTTGAATACATCATGTGACTCTACTACCTCCCTGAGCAGCCCATTCCATTTTATTCTCTTATTATTTCTATTTTACTCTTTAAAATATATATATACTTTTTATTCCTTTATTCTCATTGGAATTAAAATTTTCTGACTGATTTTTGCAAAATAACAAATCAAAAAGGTTCACTTAGTTTGACTGGAGTCCACTTTCTCCTTGCCAGCAGAGATAAGAACACCTTGGAACATGGAAGCTTTCCTATCTTGCAAGCCTTGTTGAAACAGTGCAGCTTTGCAAAATTTTGTGTTTTAACAACAGGGGAAAATAGAGTATGATTTTCTTTCCCAAGCAGCTTCTTTTATTTGTTTTCTCTACAAAGTCACTTAGCCTTAGGCTAATGTTGCCACAGAGTCTTCTTTTGTTGTTGTTAGAATAAACCATAATACCAGGCAATAGTAATAGTAAAAATGTCAGCAAAGCTCTGTATTACTGTCTTTAAATAAATATTTGCAACATAGTTGAAAATTTGTGAAGTACCTTGATTGCTTTTTATTTTCCTAAATGTTATTTTGTATTTCATTATATTTTCTTATGATCCATTTGATAGGAGTCACACTTGGGAGTGAGTTATTGAGAACTTTCTTGGCAAATATTCTAAGGGTACCCTTACTGACAAGAAAATGCTTATCAGCTCTGTAGGAGAGATAGAAGACAAAGAGAAATACATGGCTATACAGCAGATTTCCCCTTCGAGACACGAGCTAACTACAAAATCTAAAAGAACATTCTCCAGCTACTGAAAGGGGAAGGGGAAAGAGAACAGCCTTAATGTTTGGCTTCTCTGTCTGTTCTGAATAGCACAGGAATCAAACAGAATGTGAGATTAAAGATATGCCTTAGTTTTAACCATTTTACTACTGTGCATATGGGATGTGACATACATTTAGAAGAAGCCTGAATTTACATTATCCAGAGTCTTGTATTTCAGATGCTGGTACAGCACTATCTAAAGTTATTTCTCCACTTCATTTTCGTTGTTGAATTTGTTTTGTTATATAGCCTTGGTTTTAGTCTTTGAAATATAGAGGTAAATGGAAAATGGAACAAAATGAATCATGAGTTTGTTAAAAGAAGATTGCACTAGATTAACCTGATATCCTTCTCTGAGAAGATAACTGAACTTCTAGGCAAAGAAATGAAATGGATTTAGTCTCTCTGAATGTCAGCATTTGACAGTGCCTCAAGTACCTAAGCTCTGGCTGACTAGAATTCACCAGTGCAAGGCAGCTACAAAAAAGGCAAGTTTAATGGAAGACAAGTTTGAGAAAATAGAAATTCATAAAAGAATTCCAAGGCTAGTAGGAACAAGGTGAAACGTCAATTAGTGTGATGAAAGAGAATCACTTGCTGATAGTTACTTGAGTAGTTCCTTAAAAAGCAATTCTGAGACAGAAGGCATTAACAACCTTTCCACAAACATCTTATGCCAGTGACATCAAATGATGATAGAAAAAAAAAAAAAGAGAATCACTGTCAGGAAAGGAAGATATTAAAATCTCAGGCAAAAAGAGTTGGACAGTATTCAGGACCATGTTAAAAGAAACAGACTGAAATTCAGTAGAAGAAAATGAAGAATCAATGGATATGGAATTTCTGCAGTATGCTGTGGAATAAAGAATTATTTGAGTGTCCTATGTACAAAACCAGACTTACCAGTGGTAGATGGTTTTTTAAAAAAGGAAATGCAGTAATTGATTATATCAGGTGTTAGTTTTTCATGTTAGCTCAAGGAATATTAATATAATTAACAGCTGTTCTAGATTCCAATGAACCAGCAATGTCAGACTTGAACAACAACTCCTTGTTCACCTCCTAAACATCATTACTGCTTTATCACTGGACATCATTACCTTCCCATGATCGACCTCACGCTATGGACTGAGAATCACCAGTCCAGTAAATCTGGTGTGCATGTATTAATATGCACATGTATTTACACAAATATAAAAATGCACAGATTTAACAAGAATGCTGAGAGAGCCATGGAGGATTTGTCTTGCGCTTTGGCCACAATCACCCCATGCAACACTACAGGCTTGAGGCAAAGTGGCTGGAAGGCTGTGTGGAAGAAATGGACCTGGGAATGTCAGCTGACAGCTGGCTAAACATGACCCAGCAGTGTGCCCAGGTGGCCAAGAAGCCCAATGGCATCCTGGCTTGTCAGAAAAATTGTATCCAGCAGGAGCAGGGAGGTGATCATCTCCTCATACTCAGCTCTGGTGAGGTCACACCTCCAGTGCTGTGTTCAGTTCTGGGCCCCTCAATACAAGAAAGATATGGAGGCCCTGATGCATGTCCAGAGAAGGGCAACAAAGCTGGTGAGGGGTCTGGAGAACAACTGGAGTGGCTGAGGGAACTGGGATTGTTTAGTTTGGAGGAGGTACAGGGAAGACCTTGTTGCCCTCTATAACTATCAGAAAGGAGGCTGTGGTGAAGTGGGGGTCAGCCTCTTCTCCTGTGTAAGTAGAAATAGGATGAGAGAGAATGGCCTCAAGTTGCGCCAAGGAGGTTAAGGGTGGATATTAGAAAAAATTCTTCTCTGAAAGAGTGGTCAGGCACTGGAATGTCCACCAGAGAGGTGGTTGAGTCACCATCAAGATGTTCAAGAAACATTTAGATGTGGTTCTAAGGGATGTGGTTTACTGGGGAAATATTGGTGGTAGGTGGACAGTTAGACTGGATGATCTTGGAGGTCTTTTCCAACCTTGGTGATATCATTCTATGAAAATCAACTACCTCTTTCAAAATATATTAATGCCTAGTCTTTATTCCTTTAAAATAGACAATTTTTGACATGCCTGATGCAAAAATAAAGAAGTTCCATTTTCACCTTCAAGCTTTTTGTGGATGACTGTGCTGAATAGAATCACATTCAGAATTCTAATGGCTTTAGCAAAACGAAAAATGTTTGAGGATGTCTTTTATGCCTCAAGTCATTTCCCTCAGTTTTCCCCTGCTTTAATTTGTCCTGGCAAGAAGCTATGTTGACCACAGGAAAGTCAGCCTCGCACACATACACCACAGTCAACTCTCTTAAGAAAAATTAGATTTCAGTTATTTTTTATTTTATACAACAAAATACTCTCCCTTACAGTTACAGTCAGCCCTTCTCTCTCCTATCCAAGACTTCTAATTAAAATCTAGAATTCTTTTGCCTTTACTGAAAATCACCAAACAGCTTTATTATGACCCTACCAGATGCTATGAACTTATTGTACAGATCCACTTTACTTCTAGAACTCTAAAATAGCCACGTTTCTTTTATTCTCCAGCAGTACTGAAGTACTAGAACAATATGTGTTCTGTCTTCACAGATACTCATGACCTACCCACAGGTATGTCCAGGAGAGTAGAAGGTATTTAAAAACTGGTGTGCAACACCTTAACTGAGTATTGAGCCCTTAATTAAGGATAGTTGTGTCTTAGATTGTTAATAGCAGAGGAATTTCTTGCCTTAAAGAGCTGATTTGGGCTTACAACGGCATTTGTGCTTGTTTTCTTTCTTTAATTAGCCTACACACTTTTGGTGGATTCATATTTGTAGATTAGTAGTGACACAAGTGACTAAAACTCAAATCTGTTGTTTTTTTGAGCACCTGTTGTATTTATATGTCATTATACCTCCTGCCAAAAAGTTTCAAACTCAGTTTTCAGGGTGTTGTCAGTGATGCAGTATGCATCTTCACTGTCATTTACTTTTTACAAGAGAAAAATGAATTTTCTTCTGACAAAATTCCTTCTCCAGTTCACATTCTCAGTTTCAAAATCCATTAATGCTTGTCATCAGTTTGTCAGCTGCTTAAAACCAAGCTTTTTACAGAAATCAGTCAATGTCTTGAAATCAATTCAGTAATCTAAAAATATTTCAAATTAAATGTGTCATTACTACTTAGTCCAATTACTTCAACTGATTTTATAAGAGATTAAAAAGTAGGTAGAAAGTCTGAATCAATTTTATTTAACTGTCCTTTATTAAATAAATAACTTTTTTAAAGTTTCAAGAATTGAAAAGCGAACTTCTTCCTTCTATTGCCAATTAAATCATTTTTATATACAACCTTCACCCACAAGGGAATACACACACAAGTGAGACAGAAAAAAATGCCCACTATACTCAGATGGAGATACGAAAAGAGCAAGCAGATCACTAAAAATGTTGTTTAGAATTTTCTTTTCTATTTTTCACTTTGATCCTCCTCTTTAGAAGATATCTGGGACAGCTATGTTATGCTGCAAATGCATTTAACTAACCACCAAACCAATGCTTTTACAAACAATATTTGTATCCTCTTTCAACAATCTGGCTGTTTTCTGGTAACTGATAAAGTTTACTCAGGACTTAGAGCTGGCCCCATGTGGAAATTAACATACAGGTGTCCTACTCATCATGATGCCTCCACACCCCTGAAGTCACTCTTCCTTGAGAAAATCAATGTCTATTTTTTTTAAATAATGACTTCTTTGAAAATTAAAATATGAAGAAATCCCACATTAGGATGTCATCCTGAAGTGCTGAATTCTGAAGAAATAAAAGTTTGTAAAAAGCTGGCATTGCAAAGAACTAAGTGAATAATAAATTGTGAAGTTCCTTTACTGTCAGCCTCCCATTCCAACAGTACAGCCTAATACTCTAATGATTTTACTTTGTTGTCTCTGCTATCTTTTCTATTTGGCGGCAATGTTTCCCATTTGTAGAAGAAAAAACTGAGTTATGCAGCTTGTGCTGTGATTCAGAAAACAAAATCTGTACATGAAGTTAAACATGAGATTAAATCTAGGCCTGAGCTACAGAAATTCCCATCAATATCTAAACTTCTGTTTTCCTGCACCTGTGGCATATGTGTATTCTCTATACAGAAGCAGATGGTGCCTGACCTACTGTTGATTCAAGACAGGGAAACTCTTTGCTCTGCCTTAAACAAACTGCATGGTGGATCAGTTCTCAGCAATTGCTAAAGGTCATGTTGGAGCATACAGGCAACTGAAATAATTATTCGTAATTTTTTGGTACCTCAGAATGAAGTATTTCCCCAGATAACAAATACCATGAAACTGGGTTTATTTCAAAACATACTGTATGCTTTTGCCCATTTGTCTTCCTTACATTTACTGTCTCCAGTGATTTATTTTCAGTGTATTCACTTCCAAAATTAATTATCTTAAGAAAATAGCTACATCACCATACAGTGCCTGTCCATTTTCCATTAAATATCGGTGTTTCTCTCCACCTAGAGAAATACACAAAACATACTTGCTAGTGTCTCTTGAATTAGGAATTTGGGTTCAGGAAACTGAGAAAAATAACAATACTCCCTTAAAATTTCCCATTCCTTGGTCAAATTTATGCTGAGAATTTCAGGAGTAAGGTTTTCAGCAAGAAAACCTAAAAAGAACTTGGAAGCACTGACAGATGAGACCAGAAAAAAGAATAAACTTTATTGCCTGAGGTTGAGTTGTCTTCTCTATAAAGGCTTAGGTGAGTTCCAAATCTGGTCTGCTATCTACTGCATTCCCAGTTGGGAATGAATGCGTTAGCTTGCTATTCTGTGTGCTATTTCTTATCTTCGGTATGAAAGTATCAAAAATATTTCTAATGTTTTAGTATATGACTCCAGTTTCTAGAAATACTTTGATTTCTTCTAGTATTTTTGTCCAGTATATCTATGCTAATACGCTACTAATACGTTGCACCATTTCTTGCAATACATTTTGTAAAGATTTCTAGTACTTTTTTCTGCATTTTTTTTTTCACAAGTAGGTAACATTCATAGTGAAGGTCATGAAGCTTGTCTTCACTGCTACATAAAATGCTAGCAGTACGTCCTTTTATTGTCCCAGCTTACTTGCTTAATTAATCTGCAGTTCTATTGTAACTTCAACGTTAGGCTTCTTAGCAAATAGCTGGGACCGAATCCTCTAAATTGTTTCTGTTTGTTACAGCCCTTTCCCTCACAGGCTTTATTTTTTAAGATTCTGAACCTATCTGGATGTAGCGAATTGTGCTGCGTATACTGGTTCTATCAGAAGAATTATTTATTTATGTTCAATAGCTGCTCTGCAATGTTTAGATACATTATGTGAAGGAAACAAAAAAAAAAGTCTGGTTTATATAAATAAAAGCATGGATTATCCACATCTCTGCGAGACTAAATACAAACCATTTATTTCTTTATGAACACAATATTCTCCAGGGAGTATCACAAATGATGCGCACGTCCTTGAGTCCTTTGGATTTTGCATTTAAAGTAGGGTTGAAATAAGCATAAAATCATACACAGACATGTATCTGTGGATGGTTTTTCACTCTCTGTGAACTTAGGGGTCACCTGCATGTTGTTTTTTCTAGCAAAAAAGTTACCTACAAGAGATGGGTTTGCAACATGCAGACTTTAGATGATGGGTCTGGTACACTTACTTCCTGTCCTTTTAAACATCCAATTTAGATCCTCATCTGTGAGAAAAAAACCTAAGCAAACTCATTTTTTCTTATTGTAATCTGTATTGAACCCTGCTCATCAGCCTCTAACCTCTCTGAGCATATATATTTTTTTTCCAATTGAGAAAACAAGGCCTAGGTGGAAACAAATCACACTTCAAGTGGTTTCAAATATAGGGCGATACAAGCACTGAGACCAGTGTGACCAAACACAGACCAGTATCCATAGCTGACATAGTCACCCAAAGCTCCACTTCCAGACAGCAGAGAGGAACGAGCACAGCTGGCTCAGGACTGATCTCACTCTGTAATTTTACATCCCAACCAGGCATCTGGGCTCCCTCTGTAAACAAGATTTCACAATCTCAGCCTAGAGCTGGCACCTATCATCAAATGAATTACTTCTCTGAAGGGAGTATTTCTCCCCACTGACTAAATGGGAGCCTGAAGTGATTACCTGAGAGCTACTGCTTTACTATAGAGTTCTACAGTAAGGTAAGTACCAACTTAAGTCATGTCATTTACTGGATAGTGACAGATTATTAATTTAAGAGCAGAGTCTGCTTGGATAACCACTCCCTGCCATCTAAATGCTTCCAGTGATCCACAAGCAAAAGGAATTAGGTAGTAGGTTGAAAGTTAGGAAAAATTTCTTCTCAGAAAGAGTGGTGAGGCAGTGGCACAGGCTGCCCAGGGAAATGTCGTGGAGTCTCCATCCCTGAAGGTGTTCAAGAATCGTGTGGATGTGGCACTGAGGGACATGGTCAGTGGGCATGGTAGGGATGCATTAGGGGCTGGACTAGAAGACTTCGTGATCTTTTCCATCCTTAATGATTCTAAGATTCTAAGAATTATTGTGCCCCAGAAACTGTGTACTAATCACACTTGTCTTTTTCACATTACTTGTCACAGTCACTTTCAAAGCTGATCTGTAATTTCTCTTCCAAAACATTCCATGGCAATAAATTCTACATCTCCATTATGTATGGTATGTTGGGAAAAAAAAAAAAAAAACAAAGAAAAAAAAAAGAAAAAAAGGAAAACTCAGCAAATTCTGTTCTCAACTTGTTGCTCAGTTATTGCTCTTAGAGTCTTGCAATTCTGTTGTGCAGGGAAGATGTAGCCCCTGTGAATCCCTGACGCTAGAGACAGGCAAGACTTCTCCCAGGATCCTGTGTGTGCTCACACGTTGTTGCTTTCCATTCCCAGAGGTAGACACACTTCACCAGGACTCCATACAGAATGATAATAAGACTTAATCTGAGAATTCTCCATTAAATGCTGCTCTACAACATAAATTAGGTTCTCTTGTTAAACTGCTAATTTGTATTATTGAGTCACTGTCCTAAAGGCAGCAGCACCTGAAAGCTTATAAAATTGTCTGATATGTGAAAGATAGAAATAAATAGCATGAAAGTCTGCTTAAACTGAAAAGACTTCCCACTGCTACATTTTTAAAATTGCCTCCATTACTTGTTCTCCATTAAGTGTTCATTCCAACCATGTCCCTCAATTCAGCCATCAGGGTAAATGTACTCTGTGTGACCATATATGCACTTCATAAAGATGGCCAAGGACTGCTTCTCAGTACCGAGTTCATTTGTTCTAGCTTTCCTTTATTTTTAAGATTGCATAATTGGATGAAAGTTGGCCTCTTTGCATTGTTTGGATGGACAAAAGTTCTATAGCCTAACACAATATCCAGCAAATGCCTCCAGGGAAACTCCCTCCTAACTTATGTTGTTGCAAGTCCTTCATTAAAGACTGAAAATAACCTGTGAAACTGTTCTGCTTCAATAAACCCAGCTTTCTCCAGTGGAAAACTGTTCTGCCAGAAAATGTTAAACCAGTTTTACAATATAATGCAATTCACCATGTATGTGTGGGATTCATTACAACAGGGATTAAAATCACAGCTTAGTGTCATGCAGTAGGGGATTTGAGACTGAGTTCAGTTGCTGGACATTAGGCCTTCTGAATTGTACTTACTGCCAAGTTACAATAACACATATAGCTTTGGAATAAAGGAGTATGAGGATCAAGAGAGATCCTTCAAAGAGACTTAATAATACAGAGGTCTTATCACACACAGAAAGAAACCCTAAACATTGACCTGGTGGGAAATTTATAATAGAAGTGGCGAAATGGCAAGACATAAATAAAAAGTAAAAATTCTGAATCATTATAAAATCCCACTGAACTTATACAACACAGATGTTACACAAATGATAAGCATCTGTTTTTAGGTAGACTAAGTTCTAAATGATCCCACAGCTATCAATCGACATTCATGAAATATATTCGGTGGAAATAACAGTAAGCAAGAAGCAGCTCATGGGGAAAAGAGAACAAAATACAAACATATATAAAGCATATAATGGGTTAAGCTGCACCACAGGAAAACATTTGTAGAAGGAATAAGATAAAATCCCTAAAATTACTTTTTAGACCTTAAGTGCAACAATATTGAGGGTCTCACATGGAAAATCCAGAGGAATATTCTATGAAGATGTGAATAATTCATGGTTTCTGAGGCAGACATGAGACAGATGATTGGAGAACAATGAGGTATCCAGGTACGCTCCTGCCAAGCACAGTGACAGGAGCACACTGTAAATCTGTCAGAGGAAAGCACATTCTCGTCTACATCCCACCAAAACATACTGTGAACTGGCTTCCAGAAGTCATGTGCCTGTTTTAACATCAAAAAGATGAAAAGCCCAGAGAAGGAGACTGGCTACTGAAATACGCTATGCATTCACAGGAAATAAATGCTCGCTGGCTCTAGCGTATGTTAGGATTGACCTTAAAGTAACTGTCTGTTTAGAAATTAAAAATAACCTAAACAATATCCCTGCCTGTTCCTTCATTTTCTAGTGTCTCCCTAACTTAACTCCCCCTCTCCCTCCCCTAACATACACTGAGTGACATATTTTCCACAAATGTGGCTGTAACTCTTTTATCTGGAAAATATCTATCTTTGTTACACTGCTTCATTGTTGTTGCTCACAGTGAGGGATTAAGTATAAATGACGTTTCCTACTGTAAAATAATGCAATCACTACTTAGATAAATTTCAAGATCTCTTTTAATGAGAAATAGTAACAAAAAATGATACGTTCCAGGATAATACAACTGACAGCCAAATACGAAGCTGTAAATACCTCTAGCATAGGCCTTCCGCATTACACCCTACCTTTTCAATCCAGAGGGAGCACTTCGACAGGGTGCCCATTTCACCCTGAATGATTCCCCTCCCACTTCCCTCTCCAAAATACCTCCTGGCCTTTTCAGCTCATGAACATGTAACCCAGTTTAAAAGCCAGTCTACACAGGTAACGGAGCTTGTTTTGATCTCCTCTGAGACATTTTTATGCCTGAAAACATTCCTTCATGAGCACAACATATGTCAAATCCTTAAAATGAACAAAACCACCACATTCAACAGATTCTGTCTGCAACTTAGGTCTGAAAATAGGATAGAATGTGTAATTACTACTATGAATTTCCAGAAGAAGTTATCTTTTGGATTTTTTTTTTTTTTTTTTGGTACAGACACATGCTTGTTTCTTTTCTAAAACTGCTGGGCATAATTTCATATGCTGCACAGGATATTTTATGGCTAAACAGTTGAAGTAAATGAACATACTATAGATTACCCTTAAAACTTGATGCCTCTAGCAACACGAAGACACATAATTCAACTCTTTTGGAAAGAGGTATATAAAGAAGAGCAGAAAAAAATGTTAATTCAAGTAGTGTTCACTCAACCTAAGTTTATATGGACAACAAGATTAGCTCTACTACAGACACATGGTCTTTATGAACACACAGCTAATATGCACAGACATATATTCAAACTACTAATTTACCTAATTCATTATTAGTAATATATTACTAAAATTATTGGAACAGCTGACCTTTCAACATTATCCTTCTGAATTAATCTTGGAAGAACAAGATTGTTTATAAAATTGCCTTGGAGACCAAGACAGTGTTTTCAGATTTACAACTAGAGACATTGTTATAATTGGTGATGAATGCTCAGATTTATTTAAAAAGTTATTTTTATTACTCCTTTTACCAAGTAAGTCTGACCAGACAGCAGTGTGTAGTAACTGAAGTTCTATTTCCCTTTTCCTCCTCCATTGGTCTCCTTCCTTCCTAACATCTCAGAAGAAATCCCAGATGAAATGTCTCTGCATCAAGACCAGACAGAAACCACAATGCAATTAAAAGCGTGCCTTTTTTTTGTATACACCATATGGTTGGAGAGCCCACAGACAGGCTCCTAGCACATGCTGACAGCATACTTCCCATTGCTAGCCACTTTGCCTGGATAACTGCACAGGCATGTCAGTATATGCCAAAAGTACACTTCCATGTTGCTCTGCGGTTGCACATGCAAACATGGGTAGTATGGCCTCATCCAGGACACTGAATGGAAACAACAGCTCAGCTTTACACTGCCTCAATTAAAATACTTCTTCCTCAGACAAAGACTCTCAACATTAGTTCTCCCTCCTATGAGTAGAAAACAGCCTCTTTTCTGAGCTGTACGTTCTCAGAAGGACTTCTTCAGTTGTGTCAGGTGCTGTTAGGAGACATCCCCTTATCTCAGCCAGCTCTCAGAGCGCAAAGTGGCTGGGATCTGTCCCCCCCAGGTGGACCTTTCCCTAAGGAATAGCAAAATGGAGATGGATGACCAGGTGTCATGGTTTTATGATTTTCGGTTATTGGTATTCCACATCATAACATCTTGTAGTGAATGTACCTGGTTCTCAGAAGAGAAGGACTACTACATTCCCCAGGGTGCTTTGCTCCTCTGTTACCATTTCCAGCCAGAGGGAAAAGATAAAAACTTGCAGATCACGAGACCTCGTCCCTTTTTCCACCCGTCTCTCGTCCTGGTAGCACGTCACTCCTCAGCCGTCTTATCGTTGGTAGTAGAGTAAGGCCTACCTTGATTTTGGGACATTCTCTCTCTCTGTATTGGATTTATCAGCTTAAGTTGTAATTATATTGTATTATAGTGTGTTGTTTTGCATTCCAATATCTTATTTAGTAAATTAGTTTGTTTCTCCTCAGATTGTTGCCGCTGTTCTTTGTTCTTAGGGCCATCTCCTTACCCTTTTTTCCCTTTTCCCAGGGCGTGGGCCGTGGGTCCCCCATTCCATTTGTCACGCAACCGGGCCAAACGCCCATAAACCGTTGACACCAGGACAACACAGTCTAAGCTCTTTCATAAGACTACAGGCACAATATCATTGTTAATCTTGCATGTACTTGATATAACTCATATTTGAAAGTTGCAGTTATAAAGTTTCTTGAAAGACAACAGTATGAAAACTGTAAAACTGAAGTCTTTTATGAGATCTGTTGCTAAAAATCTATTAGTTTTCCCATTATAAGATTGATTTTCCTGCTTTTCCTTTTGGTCCTAACATCTGTTGAAAAGTACCCTGTATGATGTAGATCTACAGGTTTTACTGGGGCTGAAGAAAGGAGAAGAAATAGGGAAGAAGTACGGTTACATTTCCTCAGGGGTTTGTCTATAAAAAGTCTTAAATAAAAAACTAGCAGGCAAGAACTGGAACCCGGGGGATTTCAGTATTTCAGAAAAGGAAACGGTTTTCACCATGATGGTAGTCAAAAAAAGGCCCAATCTACCCAGAGTGGCTGTAGGATCTCCCACAGCTGAAACTCAGCAGCCTGAGTGCCCTTGAGAGTCTTCTCTAACAGGCGCTGAGCAGGCAAGGGCAGGAACTTGGGATGACACAGCCCATCAAGAAGGAGCTACCTTTCAGGTGCCCTGCAAGAGTGGGATTCCTGGGAGTGTTATGGCTTGAGTCACTGAGCTTTGTTGGTTCATCAAAGTCATATCACAACAGGCTGTGGTCTCCTCCCTTGCTAAAACTTACACAACTAGCAGTGACAGCACAGATTTGCACAATCATAGATAAAGGCAGTGAAAGAATGCAAGTGTTGTACAAACACAAGGACAATGATATATGCTAGCAACTAACCGGAACATGAGCCAAGCATGAGCTCATCACAAGTATCAAATCTATGTTTAACTGGTTTGAGAGGATTGAACATAGGGCATAAGAAGAGGCATGAAAGAAGGAGCCACCTACTTTCAGTATGGTCTTGAACTCATCATCACCTACGCGGGGACAATAACCCACCCATCAGCAGGGGTGTCCCTAATGCCAGCTGCCAGGGAATCGCAGAAAAGCATATCCAAAATTGTCATAAAGAAGTCTCATACCACATGAGTTTATAACTGACACATATAACTTTTCTGAAAATATTTGTGTTGTGCAGACTAGAAACATAAATTAGAAGCCCAAGTGATCTTCACATTAAATAGGACACAAAGGGCAGAATTCAAACTTGATCTCAGCTGTGAGGACTAAAATATATTTCCCAACTCTAGAGTCTATTTGGACATTCCGAGTAGATCTCAATTCTCTATGAGAGTAAGACCCAAGAGCATAGCACCTCCCTCTTTCCTGCTAGGCAGCCATGTTCCTAGGAGGCAAGAGCCTTGTGGAGACCACCACACACACAAGGCTCCCATCCACACTGTCAAGAGCTGCAGCCCTACAACCTACCGCACTGCAAACCTGTTGCATAGTTTAGATGCAGGCTTGAGATGGAAAGTCTTCCCCCTCCATTAACTACATAGGATGCCCAGTATCCCAGTGTAGGCATTTAATACGCCTGAAGCTGGATGATGCAAATTCCTCTCTGATCCCTTTATTCATACCCAAAAATGCACCCATTGTTGCTCATTAGCTGTAATTCGAGAGCCGATTTTCTGGACAGAGCACATGGGAGTGTGAATTGCTTAGAAATTTAGCACTTCCCCGAATACTTGCATATGCAGCTATTGTTCATCAACCTCATCGACCGCAGCACCTGCATACAAATTCTAACAACACATATGACACCACACTGATCCTGCACAGATATTTTTATCCGGAGGTTTTCATATTCAAAAATCTTGTAGAGAATGCAAGGACAAGGCCTAGCCTGAAATTAACTTCTATTAAGGCACTTTACCTTATCTCTCGTGCATAGCATACTTACCAGGTACAGATTCAGTGGCCATTATAAAAGCTGTCAACAGAAGAGATCATCACAAAAAATCATTTGCCATTTATTTAAATTAGTATTCCGCTTTCTGAACTTGTGTATGGAAAGTACTGGTTTGTGCAATAACTATCACAAATTAAGTAACATCAGAAAACTGTAAAAGAAAACAAATAAACAAAACAACAAAAAAGATAACTCCTACCCAGTCATCATGCAAAGAGTCCTAATAAAAAGAGACTGTTTTTCTTTCCACATTTTTTTTTAAATACACACTGTATGGAAGTTCAGTTCTCCTTCTCTAATTCTCTCTCAAGAGGGAGATCCCATATGACCCAGCTGCCTGTGCATGAAAAATTTATTAACTGGCATGATTTGCTTTATTTAGAATAAAAAGAATATCTCTTTTCCATTATTACTGCAGGGAGCAGAAGGCAATGCTAGCTCACATCAACCCAGTGCTTAAAGGTTTCTTTGTCCTTCTTATGACCTTCTGTTAAATAAACTGTATATTAAAAGTCAAAATGATCCAAAGAGACACAGAAAAAAAAGATTTTTCCCAGAATTTCTTGTAGAATTATATTATCACACTGTTTTAACTGTTAAACCCCACCTATTTCATTGAAAGGTGAATTCAGTTGTCTAGAAATGGAAAATATTATTTCCCAGTGTCTCAATAAAACAAAAGTTTACCACCATATTTACAAGTTATAGACAGGTCTAGCATTATTTTAAAATTGTCTCTAAATTATTTATTACTATTTCTAAAATACTTTTACAGTAAATTTCCTTATTCCTGCACATTTTTTGCTAATGTGAAAATAGAAATAAAAACCACTGAATTGACTATAAGTAAAGCTTACTATAAGAAAAAGAGAAAAAAGAGATCCCTCTGATGCATATAATAGAATACACATATTTTCCCTTTTTTCTCATTTATAGTTAAGCAAATGACTCATTTTGATAACATAGTTAAAATTTGGTGTTAATAAAATGTGTATTAATGTAACAGAAAATTTGAACTTACATTTCCTTCATGTCCACAACTTCACACTGGAAAAATTCATTTTGTTTCAGAAGAAAAAAAAATAATGTGAGACATTTCAAAAAACAATATGGTCCAATAAGTGATAATTGGAAAGTGATAACATTTTGTGTTTTAATTTTCTAGTGGCTGATGCTTTCCAAATAGCAAGTATTTTGATAAAACAGGTCAGTGTACAAGGGAGGCAAAAGTTGTATGGGCTGACTGGGAGCCTCTTGGTATCATTTATCATGAGTTGGATAACAGAACTTAGGCAGAAATGGGCATTACGGTTTTTTTCTTTGGTTGGTTAATTTTACATGTTTGAAAAATTAATGGAAACTTGTCCCCATTTAACTTAGCGATGACCTTACTGCTAACTTCCTGACATTTATCACTGACTTCAAAGGGGCATTTGTTGTTATTCTGTGACAGCATTTTACAGTTCATTGCTGCTGCATTTTATGGGTTCAGTGCTACTAAACTTTCTCTCATCCAGGAAATACTGGTTGCATCCATCCTGAATCAGACATGAAAACACAGTTGTGATCTCAAATTTGGACAAACTTAATTACTAAATATTCCACAGTATCATCAGAAACTGAGACAATGTCTTGTTTAGGCAAAATTCAGTCCTTGTGAGAAATACCAGGCTGATGACAGTGCAAAGACTGATGTAGTGTGAGTCTCCTACATTGATATGCCAATTTGCATCAAGCTTGACTCTAGCATATCATCTGTGAGTACAAACAAAGCTCTGTCTCTATATTTATACAGCTCATTTTCTCTGTGATGCTCACTGTCATTATCCCAGTTAATGCCAGTGGAAAACAGAGGTCCTATTACAGGCACTTGTTTACTGGGAAATGAAAAGTTTTACTAGGTATAAACCTCATGCAAAAGAAGTAACGAAGCACATTACAAGACATAACTGTTGTAGGTATACCATATTGTGTTTAAATAATACCTCCAAAATGCATACACTCCTATTCATGGAGGCCACCTGAGTACTGTAGCCATCTAGCATCAAAGATACTTGTAAAAAACTAAGACATAAAACCAGGGCTAGAGACAAACACTTTCAGAGATTCCAAGTTCATGATTAAGCATGATGCTTTCTGTTGTCCCAGATAACCCATTCCAGTCAGAGGCAAAGGTGACAACAGACTTGGAAAGAAGGTGGAATGCACCATATGGTGCTCCAGGACAACATATAGGGAGGGCATAACGAAACCTGATAATTATGGTCTCTTCACCATAATAGCCAAAAGTGCCATGTGAGGAGCATGGGATGGCCTCTTCAGAAACCTGCAGAGTATTTGAGATGATCTCAGAGAACATGATTTGAATGCTCTTACCTTCACCGATGTGTGAATAAGGAAACTGTGACAGTTGTGGATGCCATCTATGCTTTTAGATGACAGTCAACTCTGCAGGATTCTGAAGGCTAACCTTGTTTTTCTGTCCAATTTTGAGTTAACAAAGAAAAATAAAATTCTTTCCTTCTTTCTAATTGTAGCCTGGAGACAATGTATCCCATGGGTATCTTGCATATTTCAAAAGCATTTTATACTTCTAACACTTTTTTAATTAAAAAAATTTAATGGGCAAATATAGTCAGTACACTTCTTGTTACCTGCTGCCATATGCAAAAAAAAACATCATCAGTTCCTTTGGGACCACGCAGAAAAATAGAAAAAGCCATATTTTCATCTTCAGATAAGAAAATTTATGAACCCTCATAGAAAGAAAATAAGAAGTTGAAAGTTTCTTTTTCCACTAAAGGTTTGGAGTGTATTTGTTTATTTGTATTTCTTGTGCCCTAGAAACTAGGGTATCCTGGACTGAACAACAACTATAATCTGGTATATCATTGAACCAAAACCCTTCTAGGTAATGGAATTGTCTGAAGCCAACAAACACATCAGAGAAGGATAAGTCTACCCAAACTTAAAACGATGCACATAACTGCAGCTGGCCAGAGATACCATTCACATGAACAAAACTTAACTCATATCTTTGGAGCCATGGGAAAATAACTAGGAAAATAACTAGCTAACAGCTTGACTTGAGTTGCAACATAATCATAGAATCATAGAATAGCTTGGGCTGGAAGGGACCTCAAGGATCATCATGTTCCAGCCTCCCTGCTACAGGCATGGCCACCAAATTCCAGAACCTCAGGATCCATACAGTTATGGATCTTGGATACTACTTCAGAGTTTCTTCTCACAAACACAAGAAAAACCCTGTACAATTCTGTGTTACACACAATAATTACCTTTAAATAACTCTAGAGATCACAAATTACAGTATTAGGAATATTTATTTGCTCATATTTTATCATGTGAAATCACTCAATAGAAGTACTAAAAAAGTTGATACAAAGCTCTTATAAAGAGATACTGTCTCAATTAATAAAATGTCAGAAATCAAAGCTGAAATTTCAATCAAAATCAAAGCCTTCCTTATGCAATGAACTCACGTTTCTATTCATCTACTGACTTATTAAAATAAGACATGAAAAATGTGGCTGATTACAGCAAAGTAATGTCCTAAGGTGATTTCCGAGTTTAAAACTGTCCATTAAGACAAAATTCTTATGTGAAACACTAGAATTTTCAAGTAGAGTAAAATTTTGGCCAGCAAAATGTGTCAAGATTACATTTCCTTTAGACTTATCCTAAGAATGTAAAAAAACAAAGTGCCTCACTTCCACTGTCCTCCTAATAATGCTCCTGGATTACGTAAAACAAGTGGCAAAAATCCAGTGATCTGAGCTTAAGAAATCCATCCCTAAGAAATTATAATTTAAAATTAAAAGTAAAATAAATAAGGAAAATATATGAAAGTATTTGTATTTCCAGTGTATTAATAGATACATAAGATTTGCTAAACTAAGGAGAATACTTCATCTTCTCTTGTATCTTGCCTTGATGGAAAATAAGTAACTCATTTAGCAGATGTTATAAATGTGTGCTATGTCAATAGGAAATATCAAAATGGGTCATGAGTGTTGACATAGTAATTGGTCAATTATGTGTTATGAAGACAAACTGCCTCTTAAGAAAAAAACAACACACTCTCTGCATTAATAACAAAAAGATATTATCGTTCCCCATACATATTATGGAATCAAAACACAGACACGTGATTTGCAACAGCTATATAGAAGTTCACTCTTCATAGAAATCACTTAAAATTTTGAAACAGGAATGGCCCAACAGACCAAGAAACATCAACTCACCTGAAGTTACTCAACCTGATCCAGGGCTTTGATACAATTGTGTTCCTCTACTTCCCTGCATATCACAGACCCCATCCTTCTCTTCGCATATTACAGAACATGCCAAACGTGGGCACTTAGGGCCAGTTCAAAATTATGACTAAAGGTTAAAATAGTTTCTTAAGTCCCCTCTACATTCAGGCAAGGAGAATGGGTGCCTTTAGAGGAAAATTTATCTCACCCTTGGTATTTAAGATACAGGTTATATGGATCATCCTTCAAACCTGCCATTCTCTTTCCTCTTGACTATAGCAGAAGCCAGATGATTAATTTTTAGATAGCCAAAATTAGGTGAGATCAATCTAACTGTGCTAATCAAGAATAACTACCTGATATTATATTTAAGTTAGATCTCAGTGTACAATATTTCAGCCTGAAAGTGAATTCACTTTTACCAAATCTGGTTTGAATCAAGTGAAGTTTCAGTGACATTGAAGAAAAAAAAATCATTCAGAGAACATCATAAAAGTATCTCTGTGATAATAAAAAAGCTACTAAAAATGTCCTTTGCATTTAATTTTTAAAAAGACTTTGATTTAACAGATAAATTTAATTTACTGCTAGGGTAGAACCTTTGGGTATTATACAAAGGACTGAGGAACTACTGTACTATCTCTTGTCACTTTGCAGATCTAATTAGTGTGCAGGGCGATTGTACTGAAGGTCTTACGTTCATTTCTTACCCTATTTACAAAAAGCTAAAAGAATGGCTTAAGTATAAAATTAAGTTCCTGAGTTGCACTGAAACATGTATTCATTTTCTTCAAGGAGAACTTAGTGGAGATTTTGACTCCACAAAAAGCAGAGGTACTGGTGTGCCTCTAGCATTTGGTTAGTTTGGGGTGACTTCTATGGGTACCAGCCTGGGATACCCAGGTATCTGACAAGGTCTTGAGCAGGAGCACCTGCCTAAATCCTACTCCATTCAGTACACCCAGATGCTTGTCAGGGATGATTCAGAAACAGGCTTGCAGAAAGAGAAGAGCAAGAGAAAGCAGAAGTTTGCACTGCATTTTTACACCAGGATCAGAAAGTAATGGTATGTGATATTACAGAACATTTTTCTCTGACATGGCTATGGGGGCATAAGTATGGTCAGAGAAAACCACAGCCTAAGGACATTTTAGAATGAGAAAATAAAGGTGCAAATAAGATGGGTAAGAACAGGAAAAATTTCCTAGAGCAGTGCACACAGAAGAAAATGAGGAAGAAAAAGTAGTTTAGGAAAAGAAAAGAAAAACAGAAAATAGCAACTGAGGAATGTTATGAAAAAGAAGTAAAAAGAATAGTGACAAAAAAATAATAAACATTAAATGCTTGAGGATGGAAATCAATCTTTATTTCCCAGTCACTCTCACTTGTTGC
This sequence comes from Numida meleagris, assembly GCF_002078875.1. Classification (NCBI taxonomy): domain Eukaryota; kingdom Metazoa; phylum Chordata; class Aves; order Galliformes; family Numididae; genus Numida; species Numida meleagris. The sequence continues at coordinate 112,473,895 of NC_034409.1, read as the reverse complement.
AGGTCAAAGCTATGAAGGCAGCAAGACAAATTTCTTCTGGCTATCCTGATGAAGTCCTGGCACAGCATTTTGCTATTATTGTCAATCAAGAACAGCTGTCAAAAATTTCTGTGAACAATGAAGGTACATGTACACAGAGATGACCACAAAATAAGACAGGACAGAGGATTTTGACTGATTAAAATATTATTCTGCCTTGACGGTATATTTGTTTAACTTTCAGCAATCGTTGGACAGTAGATCAAAATGGCAATAGATGTGTAACACAGAGGCCAATAACAAGGAAGAGAATCAATATGCTACCTTGTAAACTGAAGCAAAGTACAGGGAAAGGGGATGATGACAGAGAAAAAAAGGTAACAGTAAATAAATAAATAAGTCATAGATGCTGACTGTGAGCAAGAGAGGGAGAGAGAGATGGGGATGGCAGCCAGGTTCTGTTCTCATTTACGCTCAAGTTAAGGACTTACACTCATGCAACTGGCACCACCATTTGGCCAAGCTCTTCTTATCAGCAAGAGGCAGAAAGGAATGACAGCACACAGAGACGGAAAAGACCTATTTCCTGATCTGCTTGTCTTCCTGACAGAACGCAGCCATTCTCTATTGTACACATTTGGTTGTTTTTTGTTTTATTTTTTATTGTCACCTTAAACTTTAAAATTTGTAATATTTTTTGAGCAAATCGGTTGATAGCCATATAAAAATTGAGATGATTTTTACTCTCCATGTTGCACTGAGTGTTTTTCTACATTTCAAACTTCCAATCATACTGATCTCTATCTTTTTTTTTTTTTTTCAACCACAGGAGGAAAATCCATACAAATGATGCCTTCTGTTATTTTTACAGTCACACTTAAAAGTTAGTATACATGAACCAGACCTCATAGACCTAGAAAGTGCAGTGAAATTTTACTATGACTGAAACTCTGAGGAAAACAAAACAAAACTAACTGCTTTTGTTGATCTATTCAGATATGTTATTTGTATCTTTTGGGGGGTTTTGTTGCTTTTTTTTTTTTTAGATTTTAGATAATCCATCAGATGTGATGGATCTCCTTCCACTGAAAACCTGTAAGGCTTGAAACATCCAGAGTTTGCATCATAAAATGCATAATCTTTGCACTTGTCAAACTAAAGCTCATAGTTGTTCTTTTCTATCTGTGTTTTTCAGTGTTTATATTTATTTCTACTTAATGGTACTTCTACTCCTCCCTCATAACTGAAAACCTGTATTTGTATCTTCCACTGGAATCTGTTGCTGAGAAAAACAGCGTAGCACAGCAATCACACCTGGAAAACATTATGCCATGCATCATCGGACTATGTTTAGTCAGGATATTTTTCCATAGTGCAGATTATTTCTTAGATACAGAGAAATCATTTATCAGGTAGATATCAGAGACTGGCAAATCTCAGACCAGTGAAAACAGATGTCCTCCATAACAGACCTAAATTATAGGAACACCAGCTACTTTTATCCTACAAACAGTACGGAGATCCTAACTATAGTATCCTACAAACTGTTCATTTAAATCAAGATTACAGGCTTATCCATTATTTATAAATAGAATATAACCTAGAGAGAACTATAAAACAATGCTGAGTAAATCATTACTGATTCTGTCAGAGAAAGCAACCATAATACTCTCTATAAAAATGTTATCAAGCTAATTTTTCATTAGATTTTTTATTTCCTTTTTTACCTATTCTTCATCCAGTTTTCAAACTATACAGTAATGCTGAATAAAATATTCAAATTCGTCAAATTTTGTGAGTATAATGAAAGAAGAGCAATGGAGATCATGAAGTTACTATGACCTGTTGGTGACTTTGAGGGTATTTCAGATTTCCAGTGTCACATCAATTAGCCTGATATTTAAAAATATTTTTTCTTTTTTAATTTAAAACATTAGGTTATTATCACATTTTCAGCAGAAATAATGTGGTTTATTTTTTCACACACTACTGAAAGTAATTCTGCTAAGGCAGAGGTTGAAACATTAGTAAAAATATTACCAAGAAACTAAACACTGCTTTGTGAAAAAGTTAAAGGATTTTTACCTAAAAATTATAATCGTTAAGATATTGATCTCATCTATTAAAACTAAAGATTAATTTATAATAATATAAACTAAACTATTAAGTTTTATGGTCATGTTGCCACTGTTGCAGTGTTACTGCTCAAGCCAATTTTATGCATAATGCAATTATTACATCGTCTTAGGGACTTTCATCACTTTTCTATATATTAAAACAGATGAGAGGACATAATGGCATTTAGCTTGATGTCTACTCTAAACAAGTTTAACATTGAGGTTTACAGATGTATTCCAAGAAAAACAAATCTACAAAACCTCAAAGGAGGGAATCTTTACATTTTTGGAAACTGGAAAGATGAACTTAAAAGGAATCTCAGTAAGTTCAGCCTGGTCCATTGCTTCTCCCTGTTTCCATGATCAGCCAGTGTCAGAGACAGAGCATTGGTCCAGGTGGGCTTTGGATTTGGATTGGAGAATAAGTGTTCTCATGTAAAAAATGAAAAAAAAAACACTCAAACAAAGGTCTGAATGCAAACAGACAAGCTTTTCTTGATATCAGTTTTGCATAGTTTCCACCAAAACATAAATTACAATGTTTTTCCATAAACCTGAGGTTCACTGCTTTCTTGAAAAGCCCCCATGTATGTCAAATGTGTAAGCTCATAGAATCATAGAAGCACAAAGGTTGGAAAAGACCTTTAAGATCATCCAATCCAGCTGTCTACCTATCACCAATATTTCCCACTAAACCATGTCCCTCAGTACAACATCTAAATGTTTCTCAAACACCTCCAGGGACATCACCTACCTGGGCAGTCTGTTTCAGTGTCAGACCACTCTTTCAGAGAAATATTTCCTAACGTCCAACCTGAATCGCCTCTGGTGCAACTTGAGGCCATTCCCCCTTGTCCTGCCACTAGTTACATGGGAGAAGTGGCCAACTCCCACCTCACTACAACCTCCCTTCAGGTAGTTGTAGAAAGCAATAAGGTCTTCCCAGAGACTCCTCTTCTCCAGACTGAACAATCCCAGCTCCCTCAGCTGCTCTTCATAACGCTTGTGCTCATGTTAACATTTCTATTAAATAATTGTCTGAAGAAGAATAATCTACCTGTGATACTAAAAAACAAGTTTATGCATTGTGAGAAGTATATCACAAAACATAATTTTTGTGTAATTTTTAGTTGTGCTGCAGTTCTGCCACAGACACCTGCTTTAATTTTTCTCCTACAGGACAAGTTTCCTTTATTAACAACAAAAAAATTCATACAAAACACATTTCCTCAGTGCCGCACTTTTAAAAGGTCACTTCTCCACTCACCGTTTCTGACAAGAAAAGGATATGGAAGAATTACTCTACTTTGTTCTTCTCACTGTAGCACAGAAAGCTCTTGAGAGAGTAGTCCTTCAACCGCAGAACCAACACAAAGGGGCTGCATGGAATTCCTTGGTTATCTGAACCAAAACAACTCTCTTAGTGACCTCATCTTTCATCTGCAGGGAATCAGATTGTCATGTAGGTCACAGGGGACTGGGAAATTATTTCTGAGCTTTGTGCCCATTTTACACGTCACAAAACAGCAAAACCAGTTTGGTTTGATTCACAAGACTTGACAATCAGGTCTAATTTAAACTTGGGCTTTTCTGGGAAGCACCACTGCAACTGTATGCTAAAGCTCAGACCAACTTCCAAATGCTCATGCATTTGTTCAAACCATGGCTGGGAGCAGGTTACTCTCCCATCACCTCTCCAGTTTCAGAGATAAGTCTGCTGCCAGTCTGTGTCTCTCGAGGTCAGGGCAGAGACACATGAGCCATCCCCAGCACAACAATTCACAAAAAACTCAACTATGCTTGATCAAGAACAGGACATATGTTCTAAGCAACAGTAAGAGTGGCTTCACCTGCACATCGGCAGTCAGCATACTGGGAAAAAATATTGTAGAAGACTTTCTGATTCAGAGATGAATTTTTTAAAAATCCTTCTATAGCTGACAGCCATTTCACAACATACTGCCTCAAAATAAGTGCAAATATCAAGAAAAAAATACAGCCACTGCAGCAGTACACAGTGCCCAAGTGCGTGGCAAACAATGGTACTGTCAGAATGGCATCATCCCCCAGCATACAGCAACTTGACTTGTTGATATTTTTTCTCAATAAACCAAAGCAGTTCTTCTAACATATTTATCTCCACGCAAAGTTTAGGTTATTTGGCACTTTGAAGAAAGTAGCCATTTCTTCCTTTCTTTCTTATGCAAGGTCTTTCCATTTTTACTATATTCTATAATATTGTTCCATCTACAGTTAACACATGCAATGTGTTTGGAAAATTAAAATATAGTAAAAACTGCAAACAAGTAACATATTTGCTGCTCTGCCATTCCACAGACTCAGCAAAATGTGTATGCGTGGAGCCTATACGCTGTCACGCTCAATTTCTATCCTCTGGTTTTGAGGACTACCGCTTAACAAAACCGTCATTCCAATGACAGCTTAACAGCTTTTTATTTGTACAAAAAATGATTTCCCAGCATGAAGGTACATTCTCTATGAAGCGCGTTTCAACACTATTATGTCAGAAAATAGGCTTTCTGCATTCTTCCAAATCTTAGACTGCAACCCCTGTTTTGTATTTAGATGCAGATGGTGTACATGTTGAAATTTAATGCAACTATTATCATCTGCAGTGCATGTCACCAGCCAATAACGGGCAGTCTCTAAATTCCAGGGAGTGTGCTTTCATTGTGGGAAAGGTTGAGGAATCACAAGGGGTAGGGGGGGAATGGGAGGTAGTTGTTGACTGAAATCTGTTTTATGGTAGATTGCCCACAATAGCACATTTTAATACAGTGCACTGTATGTTCCCACAGATACAAAGTCTACTACATGAAAGACTGGAAAGCCACCACAGAGGAAAACACTGCTGCAATTCATAGCAAATGTCCCTTTGGCACAGGAATGTTAATATGCTACATACTGCAGCGAAGCTAGGACATCCAAATAGATAGAAACTATTACAACAAGCTAAAAATTGCCAACAGTAACTATTTAAAGGACATTAGTTACTTTTTATATATAGTGCATGCATTCAGCTAGAAGAAATCTGGTACTACATTGTTGGCCATAAAGGGAAAAGTTGGACAAGTTCTAAAAAGAGATCAAACCCTGATCCAGATCCTCAGTTAATGTCAAGTAAATAATGTCCACTTAGATCGGCAGAGGAAATTTCACAGAGTGCAAAGACTGTGTGTCAGAGCAAGAGTTAACTGAAAAACTACTACTCATGTGGCTGCAATTCTAATTGTACATATTCAATAATCCAGTTGAACAAAATATTAATTAAAAAAAAAGCACCTATGAAACATTGATTTCAAGTGCTATCTCACTTTCCCACAAAATTCACTCTCTCCTTGCCTTCAGGAAGAATGAGAATGCAAAAGCAATAGACATCGTGACAGCAACAGATACCCTCTTCCCACCTTTAAAACCAATCTATATGTCCTCACAGGTATCCATCCACAAGCAGAAATACAATCTGTGTGCAAGAGTATAGAAATACAATTCCTATGGTTTAGCAATAACACATATGATGGTCTTCGAGAAGGTCACATCCTGAAGGGCAAATTGTTTGTTCCCCTAACAATCAAGAAATCTATGACTCTTGCTTTCATAATTTAGTAATGCTCTGCTTTTCATATACACACTGCTCAGCAATAGGATCTTATTTAAACAAACAGGCTCAAGCAGGGGAAAAAAAGAGCAAACAAAAACACCTTCAGGTATTAAGTTTGTAAGCGGAAGGAATGGATTAACAGGCTGCCCAGGGCTGTAGGAAACTGAAAATATCTTATCAATTTTACATGGTTGACTTATGGTGATTTACAGGGCTTTTTGTCACATAATCCCATGGTGTAAAGGAAATTCTGTTCTAGTCTGTTAGGATGCAAGCAGAGGAAACATTTAGAAAAGGACTAGGAACAAGAGAAGATATAGGATGAAGGGGAAGTGAGAAAAACCTATCAAAGCATGAGTAAAGTAAAAAGAAATAAAATAGGCTTTATACAGCCCATATAGATTAACATTCCCTTATTTGTAATTCTGAATAACAGAAATTAATAATGGAAACATTTGCTGAATGGTATTTGTACTTTTTATTGTAAAGGTCAAAGAGGTGCATAATGGTTTTGCAAAGAGAAAAAAGTAACTGTAATAAGGTCTATTACTTACTATACTGCTCTGTAACACTAAAGCAAAGAGTGATGAACTGTACCTTTGGAGACTCTAAGGAATTGTCTTTTATAGCAGAAAGGTCAAAACGGAATTTAGAAGAGCAGCTATTAAGTTACGTGGTCTTTATGTATCGTTCACAGTTTGCCAGTGAATTTGCAGGAATTTTTACACTGGGGAACAGACTTGTTCCCTTTTAGTATTGAAGTAGGAGAACCCAATCTCTTTGCATGTTATTCCCCCATCACACACAGTCTTTCAAATATATTTCCCTGCTTTTATATTTATCGGTAGCTATTTGAAATGAATGTAAGCCAATTTCATAAATCCTGCCCCGTTCATCTTGGAAGGTAGAAGCTGGCACAAGCACAAACACACAGCAGAGTTGGGTGAGGGCAACCGATACGCACACAGAAGATGTCTCATCCCTTACATGCTATGTGAAAGCACTTTCAGCCCATGGGAAAGCTCTCTGAAGTTGAATGAGATGGCAGAAGGGGAGGTGATAAAAGATCTGCACTGAGAATGTCATCTATTTAAGCTGCACACAACACATCGATATTTTGTCTATGACACAGCACCCAGATAGTGTTTCACAGCATTGACCAGCCAGGGACGGCTGCACTCCTTTGCTGCCAGGACAAAGCAGCCTGAAGAACAGGCACATCCACACAGAAAGTTTTTCTACACTTGGGCAGTGGGGATCTTCAGTTTTGCATTCTACAAATTATTGCCTAACAGCGTATCTGAGAGCAGTTTCTCTGAGCTTTCCTCACTTTCCACACAAGGCATGTGAATTAACTGAAAACCTCCATGCATCCCTGACAAGTCCACATGAACACTTTTTCCAAAGTAATTCCATCTTCCTGCTGCTTATAGGCAAAACAGTCAAGGATCTGATCAGCAAATTTGAGTTAGAAGTATAACACCTATCAGCTTCAGAGAAGACAACATCTAGTGCACATCATAAATTTAAGAGAAAATCAAAGTTTAAAGGCAGAAGGAAGCCAGGTTCTGTTCCATTAATACCAAAACAGCGTGACAGAAGAATCTTCCTCCCTCTTTGAACAAAAATCTCATTAAATCAGCATTTCTGGAGACCACCTACTTAAAACCAAAGTGGAATGACAATGTTCTCACTTGGATGTTTTACCCATCTCAGCGTGAGATAGCAGGTGTTGTTCCCTGCCAGGGTCACAGAAGGAATCTCATTCACAGTTCCAGCTTTGGACGCCTCCTGGAAAATTCGTAATGACATAAAATGAGGTTTCCACAAAGGAAATGCTTCACAGCAGTCATTACTCAGCTGCTCTAGAAAAAGATATAAATCATTTCTCTTCTCTAGGAGAAAACCAAGGCAACTGCTGACATATTTGTAGCAAGCATTCTAACTACCATCTCAGCCAAACACGAATGTTCATCCATCTGGCTCATTAGGAGTCTGTGCTCCAGTTAATCCAGGTCAAATCTGTCTTATTTCTGCTCAGTGGAAACTATTATTGGAAGGCCTGCACAAGGCCCACAGATCGAGACAAACAGCTATACAGAGCTTAGGGCACAAACATCATGCAACAACAAAAAAGAGCCTTCTGCTCTAGGTACAATTAGGTAACATGGATCTAAACATGTCAAGGCTCATTCTTGATTGCATTACTAAGTTCAAAAAGAATTTTACAGTAGAATATGTGTTATTTATACATGACATTGAGAAGTAGTTCTAAAGATTGCAGAGACTACAATCTAGAACCTTTATATCATGAAAATAAGGCTAGCACGGTATCTTGCTGAAATTCAGTTAAGCACAAAATAGAATCAGCAGATTAGTCCTAGGGGAATAAAGAAAAAACAAAATCAACCAAACAAATAAGAAAAGAAAAACTCCAGGTTGAGGGGGGAAAAAAGTCAAAATAAATAGTTTTCAAGAACAAATTTTTCATTCAACTGATAATTTATGTAAGACTACCCAGATTTTCAGTGGTTTCCTCAGAAAATCTTTAGAACTGTATTTCTACTGCAAGTTAAAAATGTCAATCTTCATAAAGCAAACATAAAATTACACAACAATATGTGTTGCAAGATGCCATCTAGTTCAACACTGGTCTCAAAGCAGGTCTCTCGTCAATCTGATCTAGAAGTACAGGGCTGCATCCAGGTAAGTTCCAAACACAACCGAAAGAGGTGATTCCACAGCCCCTCTGGGCAACCTGCTCTAGTGCTCAGCTAGTGATCCTCACAGTAAGAAAAAGAATAAATACTAAAATTGTTTTTTGTATCTTGTCAAAATTTTTATTTTAGGAAACATGTTTCATCCTTTCCCTGTATACCCCTGAGAAGAATTTTTTTTTCATTTTCTCCGTAACTACCTATTAGGCAGCTGAAGACAGCAATTAGATCCCCACCCCCTCTCCCTCCCCCTTAGCCTTTTCATAGCTAATTGGCACAGTAGTTGTACTTTTATCACTTGGGAGAGTACCATTTCACAGTGTGTACAGTTCCTAAATTTTTTGTAATTACAGGATTTTAGGCTTTTCTCACTTTGTAATTATGGATGGACATAGCAGTAAATAAAAGGACGAAAACATCCTATTTTTCAGCATTTCTCTCATGCAAACACTTATACATACATAGCTAAATGCCATGTAAATATAATATATTAAACCTGTGCAGAATTACCTGAGTTCTCTAAAAATGTCTGAAGCAAACTCAAACAATGGTCAGGGAAACCACGAGCAGCAAAGATTTAACCACAAAAACTGAATTATGTTGTACATGTAAGCAATAATGATGATCACACATTTGTGAAATAGCTCTTGAAACAGTTCCTCCGTTTTTGATCAGAACATGTACATCTGTATTAATGGGAAAAAAGTGAATCCATACCTAGCAAGCACATCTAATTGCTTGCCTCCAAAAGCCAGTTCCTCAAAGCAGAAAAGCCCTGAACTGTGCTAGAAAGGCCATGAGTCTCACTCTCTAGCCAAGATGTTGAAAACATCAAGAAGAACCCTTACTGGGTGATGTTTCAATAGTTTTTTCACTGTAACTAATTACCATTGTGGAGAAACAAAACTTATCCTTGCATATATGTACCAAGCACTGCAATCTTTCAATGGCAAAACTATTTTCTAAGGTTGAACTGGGAAATTTCCATAACATTTTTTCAACAGTAGGCTTGCGGGTTTAAAGGAACTGTAGCACAGAGATGCAAGAACCTAACTGGAGACAAATAATAGTAACTTATAGCAGGCAGTTAGGTCATCCTCACTGCAAGCAGCAAGACGAGAAGGAGAGAAAATCATCACAGACACTCTTCACAGTGTGACTGAAGTCAAGTTATTATCAAAAAGAATCTTTGAACACAGCATTGTTGTACTTGACTTAGGCATATGAATTAGCAAATCAGAGAAGCTGCAGTCAGTCAAGTTTCACAGTAAGTGCCAAGGGAAAAGATTTATACATGTATTAATATTTTATAGTATTGTAACACCAAATGCAGTATATATCAAATATGAAATTTATGAAATTCAGTACCGACTTTCCAACTTTCCCCAGAAAAACACACTACAAGATGTTACAATAAATAGGAAAATGTATTTTTTTTTTCTAAAGCCATTAAAACTCTTTTTTTTTTTCTCCCAGTTGAAGGATTTGAATTGCGTTCCTAGGAGAAAGCTACATTTTCCTCTGTCATCTATTTCGTCAGTATTCAAATATCTAGCAAAAAGAAAGAGACGAAACATAGCAAGAGAAATTGAGGAACACTAAGGAAAAAAAGACAGGATTTTACAGGGATCAAGAAGGAACTAAATATAAAAGTATGTATGTGGTCACTCAGAATAAATGATTTGGGGAGAAGAGCTTTTCTAGAAAACAAAACTGCCTCGCAGTTGAAGACACTGAAATGTCTGCAAACCTGATTTTGAGGAAGAAAGATGAGGAACAGTCAGATATTCCTACCATGTTAAGGGGAGCACTTCACTCCTTTTTCTTGGCTCAAAGAAGTCTCACCATAGAGTGTGAGACTTGTGTTCTTTGGAGATAAACAGCAAAGTACTATAGGTGAAAACAGCCTTTTTCACAGATCAAGAGGCAATATTATCTATACCATGGAAATAAAATCCACAGTAACTCCTGCTTGTTGCTTGATGATTACGGCTCCAGAGGGGATAGCTTTTTGTTTTGTTTTCTTGTGGTGTAGCTTTCTAAAGCAGCAAGGGAGTAAGATCGTTGCAGACAGTGAGAAGGGATTAGCTTATCTCGCTGATGATTTGGGGTCAAGCCTGGCAGTGTAACTGCTGGGACAGTTCTTAGCAGTAATGATGAATCCCTCTGAAAAAAGGAATAGAAGGATTCAGCATCAGTGGCAACAGCCATCCGTATTACTATTTCAAAAATTTCAAGTTACTGACAATAAAGGGAGTGATGAAAGAGTCTGAGCAGGACATTTGCCCATAGTCCCTTTACCTGGTGAGAAAGGCAGTGTCTCCTATCAACTTTCCTAGCTTTTTGTGCTAAGGAGTACAAGGCTCCCAAACTTATTTTATCCAAACTATGTAAAAACTGAATCCGATTTTTCTGAGGATGTGGGAGGAAAGGGGCAAAGGGAGAACTATGACAGTACATAAGTGAGAGAGACCCAGAAGCACATAGTTTGGCAAGGGCACTGTTATCCAAACAATGATTAATAGGACCAGCACTGGAAGCACTGCTGCAGACAGGGCCTCCATGAAAATGCAGCATTCCTCTCTTCCCTCGGTCAAAGTCCCAATGAATACATCTCTGTTTCAGGAGTGCGTGGGTCTGTGAGGCTGAGGCCTTGCCCCAGACTGGCGTGGTAGCATTCCCTCTACAGCCTGCAGCCTCCAGTGCATAAGATGGATGTGTTTCAGCCCACAGGGATGTGGTGGGCCCAGAGACCAGATGTCAGTACAGTGATCACTTGCCTGGAAAAGTACAGGGGCCTCCCAGGAACTCCTCTTGAGTACTGCTGTCTATGGCACTCTCTTCTCTGACCTTCAATGAGAAAAAGCAAGCTCATACCAAGGTATGCCTACCCATGAAGTGGGCGAGAGAAGAAGATGTATAAGACAGTTGTCCCAATTAGCACTGAAAACTAAGCAGAAGCTTAGGCTGTGATGAGTTAGATCCACCACAACTTATGCATAATCCATAATTTATGCCATACCACATCAACCAAATGTTATGGTTTATTCTAGACAGAGAACAAGATGGACTACATGCAGACCTACTGAAATGGCCATAAAACAGGCCTGTCATGGTGGGAAGGAAAGAACTGGGATGGTCTCTGAGTTAGAAACATGTGTTTGCTCATGCTTATCACCTCACACATTTCGTGAAAGTTGCAACTCCATCAGCAAGGTCTTGCAAACCTACCTGCGAGCCAGGTGAGAAGACACAGGGAAAAAGATGCAGATGAGAAATTAAGATAGAAGAATAATCTCCCGTAGTTGCTAATCCTATTTGTAATTCTTAAGTGTCTGCTGTACTTTCTATTCTCATACAAGTTCCTTGCAAGCGTGCATTATGTTGGTATAGCTCCATGGCTGTCCTCTCTTTCTCACCTCTCAACTCCTTCCACCAGCCCTCTCTGTCTGCCTTCCGGCTGGTTGCTTCTCTGCCTCTACTCGACACATCCCCATGTAGTTTCATACAGCCTTCTTGTTTCTGCTTTTCCATCAGTCTCCAACAGCCCCAATCTTTGAAAGGCATCCACCGTTTACCATAATATTTCCATCATCAAAACAAGTTCTTGTAATTATTTTGTAAATCTAGTGGTGCTATTAGTCTCTAAAACATGGGATTCGCTGATTTTCTGGTGCAATTCCAGCTATGTAACAGCACTGACACTTTTGTCTGTTAAAAATGATAATGATATTGTTAATAGTTAAGGCCCCATAAAAAGGTTTCTCTGCATGAAGTCAGGCTTGAGTGTTACACTTAATCTGCAGTAACATTTTAAATTGCATTTATATCAAAGCTTAATTGAAGTGTGCATACAATTTCCCACAAATAGTACTTTCAATTGTTATATCTGTATTAATTATAATGATTGAATCATTCATTTCACATAGATTATGTTACTGTTAGATTATTAATTTATTTGAATCATAGCTATATGATGACATAAACCAAAGTGATGTTATTTGCCTTTTTGCTTCCTCATAAACATCAATTTTGAGACTTTTCACAATACATGCATCTTGTTACTGAGTTAATGCTGTAATTATTAAAATATCTTCTTTCCATTTCCTTCCCTATCATGTTACCAAGAATCCAGTGATACCCTTCAAAATAACTAGATGTTTTGACAATTGCGTTAACAGCTAGTAACTGTGACCACCATTGTACAGAGTGCTTGAAGCTTCCTAAATTCATCTCTAGGACTCTCCTTCCAGAAATATCATTGATTGTTCCCAGCTGTAAGTTCAGACTGAGCCACAGCAATGACCACTTCACTCTTCGTCTAGGAAATACGTTCTTGCTGTCTTCTGCCAACCTAACTTTAGTGCTTGTCTTCAGAAACACCCAAAGTTTTAGCTACAATGATTACAAACTTGGAATCCCCTTCTGACCTCAGGATTTTGCACAGCATATCAGCAATTAATATTCAATTAATGCTTATAGACACATTGACTATGCTACATATCTACATAGCAAACTGTTGACACATTCATTTTTATTTCAAACTGTATGCTCTAGATAGCATAAAATATAGAGTACAGTGATAACTGTTAGCATATCTAGCATCTTCTGAAATCAGGTACAGCAACTCCCCAGGAATGGATTCTCACAAAACAAACAAACAAACAAACAAACAAAACACTGAAAATGAAAAGAATATAGGGATTTTTACTATAGCAATACATCATTATAAGCAAACAAACATAACATAATCTCTGGTGTTTATTAGGAAAAGGCCTCAGGCTGTTATCCCAGAATTTTGTGCTGTTTCTGTGCGAGAAAGACATAACAGGATTTTTGAAAGCAATTTCTCATGAATGGCTGCAGCCATGGATATAGCTGTAGACCAAGAAATAGCCTCCAGAGGATGCAAATTAGAATACAAAGGATTACAATAAAATAAAATAAAAATAGAGATTAGGCAAATTCACTTGCTGTAAAATTGAAACAGAATATAACTTTGAAAGAGGTAGAATCAACTTAAGGAATCCTGGAAGCAGTATATATCCTTTTTGGCTCAAAAATACCCTCTCTCTAGATAAAAAGCTGCTGTACAGAAATGGATCTTACAATTTTCTGAATCAAGACTATAAAAGTTTCTGATCGGTTCCGAAGTGGGAGAAATCCCACTAGAAGACTTCTGAATTTCTTGGTACATTTTTTGTTTCTTTTAACTTTTAAATATTTGGGAATAATCAGAAGTTAACACTGTAGTAGAAGATGATAACAAGATAAGGAAATAGATGCAACAAACAACTTATCTACGTCTAAAGGTTTAATCTGCAAAGTTAACCACAGTTCTTCCGTTAGAGAAATTACATTGTTTAAGGGCACTGGTTAAGTGCATGCCTTTGGAAGGCAAGAAACATCTCAAGGGGCTTACTTTTATTTATTTTTTAATATTTTTTTGTCTTTTTTTTTTTAATTCAAGAGACAAGACCTAAAATCTCAGTGTTTATACTTATTTGAACTAAAGGTCTGTCAGGCTTTGAAAGCATCATTGCACTGAAGAGTAAACTGCCAATGAGTCTTCAGAATAATAACCATATTTTTACAGAGTACAGATTAGGTAAATGGCCAGTGAGGTGGACAGAATAACTTTTTCAACCAACCAAACTGGATATGAGTCAGCTGTACCTTTGCAGCAAAGGCCAGCAGTGCCCTGGGTTACATTAAGCATGGCATTGCCAGCTGGAAGAAGGTGATCCTTCCCCTCTGGTCAGCTCTGGTGAGATGCTTCCAGTGCTGAGAAGGGCTGGGCTGCCCAGTGCAAGAGAGACATGGGCATACTGGAAGGCATCGACTGAAGGATGCTGAAATGAAACAGGCTGAAGCATCTCTCCTACGAGGAGTGGCTGAGAGAGTTGAAACTGTTCAGCCTGGAGAAGAGAAGGCTCAGGGGGATCTTACCAGATTGGAATGCGTGGAAAAGACAGAGTCAAACTACTCTCCTTGGTGCCCACTGACAGGATCATAAACAGCCATAAATTGAAACATAGGACATTCTATTTAGACACAAAAAAAATACCAAAATATTCCTGTGATTGTGATCATTCCCTGGAATAGGCTGTCCGGAGTGATTGTGGAGTCTCCATCCTCAAAGATATTTAAAACCTGAGTCGACAGCCCTGAGCAACCTGCCCTCACTGACCCTACTCTGAGCAGGGAATTTGGACTAGATGATCTCCAGAGGGGCCTTCCAGCCTCGGCTGGGCTGTGACTCTGTGAAATTTCATCAGTTTATAGGCTGAGCAATAGTTTCTGGAGGTATTCCAAGACAGCTGTAACAACTCCTAGGAGCTTCTCATCGGTGAAAAAACCTCCAAAGACTGACTTATTGCACCAGGAGAAACAGAATCCCTTGGCTACTATTTATGGCCAGGATATTTTTCACTTTCTAGATGAGAATTTCCCAGGCAAGAGTCAAAAAACCTTTATGCCTACAACAGGTAAATTTAGGGAAAAATATGTCTGGCCACATCATTCAAACTATGTCCTTTCTTCAGTTAAAGGGAGGATTACTGGTCAAGTAAACTCTTCTTCACATTTGTCTACAACATGTCATAAGAAAAACGAATCAATTCAGCAGTAGCAACAGCTGGGAAGACTTGGCAAAATGACTGTTAAGTCAGCTTAAGATAATATGCAAAAACTAGCAAGTCTCCTTGGAGGAGGAAAATATTTATTTAAAGAAACAAAAGCAGTAAAGCAAAGGATATGCATAACACAGGGACAAGGGAAAGTCTAAAGAAGAAATAAAGAGAGCTGAAAACAGTATCAGTAGAAAGAGTTTGTGATCCATAATTCAGCATTTCTCCCTAAGAAGACCAGTTTGTCCTTACAAGACAAAATGGTGAACATTTACCTTGTTTCAAAGCATAACATACTTCCAGTTACAGCTTTTAGCTCTAACAGTTGAAAAACCTATTAAGGTAGTCATTGTGCTAAAAATAGAAGGATTTGTGGAATGATTCTGAATATACTTGTCTTCTTTCTGACAGGATGTAAAAAGAGACTATGCAATCTCATTTATTTTCCCAAGGCAAAAACGTGCCCCAACTTACAGTCTCTAAAGTTTTCGTCAATCAGGTAGGAAATGTCATTTCACTGGTGATATCTTTTACTCCAGATAGAGTAAGCTGATACGAGGTACAAATTCAATGTTTTACAGAAAGATGAAGGGACTGATTAAAGCAACAATTTTTAAAAGTACATCAGTATCACAGAGCCATCCTGCATCATTCAGTTGCAAGGTTGCAGACATCATGAAATTTTAAACAACTAAATAAAAATATTTAAAATTCAGATTCACGATGATTTCCTATCTTGAAAAAACTTTTGTTCCCATTAAGTGTTCTACATTCTACTGTGAGATAACTGCTCCTTTAATTCACATTTATTTCACAGTATTATGTTTCCCTCCTTACTCTGTTAGAGCTTTTTAATTATTAGGAAGAACAGAAGGGACAGAATCAACTTTATAACATGCTTGTCCTTTACAGACTACTATAAAAGGAATTGTTCGCATGTTGGCGAGAAAACAAGAATCCCTTTTCATGAAAAGTAACTTGGCTTCACCTTTGGTTTCCATTCAACAACCAATGCGACTGAAGCTTCCTCCTCTGTAAACAGTATAAGCAGAGCAAACACTTTAATCTGGATCTTCTACATTTTTTGAGATTGAGTAACCATCAGTCTACCAAGCATTTATAAATGGTGGCTTTACAATTTGGTGTAAAAATATATCAATTTCTATTTTCAGCATAATTTGCAGGATTTTGAACGGTGCGGCAGGGAATAAGCCTCAAACACGTACTAAATCACATGATAGGAGGCTGACAGCAAATCACGTCAAATGAATAAAAAAGAACTGCTGTTTTCTTGAAGCGTAGGGCAAAGTATTAATTCCTTTTGGGCTGCTAACAATCTTTACAACATAAATTTTAAACTGGGTTTATTTAAATTTGAAAGGCTATCTACAAATTCATAATCTGTCCATAACAGCTTAGACCCTTCCAAATTTCTTCCTCTGTTTTCAGTTGGGCAGATTTAAGGAGCCCCTTTCAAGCTGGGCAGGATCACTGCCCCCTGAGTTGATCTTGCTCTGGTCTCTGCAGCAAGGAGTGCTGCCTTCCTTCTCAATTGCCACCCTGAACAGATATCCTCATGTTTTCCTTTTGAATTGATTAGCTTTGGTTTAGGTAGGACAGCCTGGAAAGGCTGGGGAGCTGGCTCAGACTTTGTAAACCCAGGAATGCTGCAGACAGAATAGCTGTACATCTAGCAGTATTTTCTCCCATATTGAGGAGATGGGCACAAATCTCAGTTACTCCCAACATCAGCATAACTCGTTTATGACAGAATGTCTCATGGATTCTATCAGCTTATTTAAAGTGTCCATCATCCAGACATTTCAGGAGGTGCTCTCTAACACCTCAAAAAAGCCTAATTTTTAGGATTAAGATGTTACCAATCTTTAAAATGAAAAAAAAAAAAAAGGAAAGGAATTAGAAAATAATAATAATAATTTTTCCAACAACTCAGCAACAGCTGGGAAGCTGTGAGCTTTGTTCAGAGAGAAAATAATTCATGAATAGTCTTTTACAAGGAACATGCAATTTTTTATTTTTTTTTTTTAAGAGAAAAATGTGAACTACTGAAATGCACATGCATTGCAAGAGCTGGAATAGGGTTGGAGGTAGGATAGATGGGCAGAAACCCTAGAGTTTTCCACAGGTCTTTTGAAGCATATGCCATCAGCTACTGGGTCAACATAATCACAGGACTTGCTACTGCAGGAATATTTATAAGAGAAATGTAAGAATCTTGTATCTGATTAGGTCCAGTAAAGAAATATTCCTTTTTTTCTCCCCTTTCCCTCCCCCCACCCCTTTACTTTTTCTTCTCATCTCTTGTGACTGCTACCCATGACCTTCACAAGAAAAGGCCTGTGCTTTGATAGCAGGCTGCAACCCCCAAGGACCAGCATGTCTTTCCGGGAGAAAAAACTGTTGCCTTGCTCAGAATCCAATCAAAACCTGAATGTGCCAAGGAAAAAAACAAACCAAGGACATCATTATTCCATCTCATTGTGATTTGGCTTGCCTTCAAATCACATACCCAGTATATCTGAAATAGCAGCAACGCCTCCATTTGCCGAGCCTTCCAGCACTTTAATCAAAGTATCTTTCAGAATAAAGAGGCAGAAATGTCAAATTCCAATCACCCTTTAAATTCCTCCAATTCCCTGCACTACACAAAATTAAAAGCCTTAAGCGTGGCTAATTTCCCTTACAAGTGTGTGTGCATGCAGGCGCTCAGCCAGAGGTGGCGGGCGCCCATTTTAGATGCGGCAAGGCCCCAAGGGGCACGGCGAGGCGGGCAGGCCCCTGGCGGGCACCGCAGACCCACAGTCACACACTGGCAGCCCTGACATCTCACATGGGATGGCAGCCTCCACACTGTGCAGGAAACATGTATTTGGTGTCTTCCATCAGGACAGTAGTACATATCTCATCCAGTGTATGCTGCAAGTAAATACTGGCCTGCCTTCTTTTTAAGATTACATGAAGAGTTACCAGATGCAGGTTTTGCTGTTTTTACTGGGACACATTTGGAGGGCAAGAGATTCACAGCTTTCTCAAGCCTTACCAACAGCAAGAAAAATGATACAGTCAAAAGAAGCAGGCACAGAGGATTTGATGAGCCCACCTGGAACTCTGACTTGGACGGCTCTTGTTCCACGGGTCCCTAGGGGTCTCCCAGGATCTTTTAGAAAAGGCAGGGTAAGAAAAATGGGTTCCTCGTTTGGGTCTTCATTTAGGTTGTATCTCTACACACTGCAGAATTTCAAGCTACAAACAGCATATATTATTCTTTGTTTTTTAAAAGGAATCTCCAAGCCATTGGTATACATCACAGAAAAATACTGCAGAAGACAAATCCACCCTAAGGACTAACATACTTACATAATTTTTTTCTATGAGGAAACTTTCACGCCTATCATTTTTATGACGATAATTATGCTAATTTATCTGCTAAGATAATCATTCTCTAAAAATACCTTCAAGAAATGTGCTATCTTAATTGTTGTCATGTAACATATATTCATGTAAGTACATATTCAAAATTACAAGGACACACTCTTTTGCTCAAATCAGACTTCTTTCTACACATGCTTGCAACATTTGCAAACAACATTTTCCCTTTAGGAATGAAAGACTGCAAGCTAATAATAAAAAATTAATCTCACAGATTTAGATTATTTACAAAACAGAGAAAGAAAGGACCAGGAAACCTCCTAGAAATTAGCCTCATGCTCTAAATAATACCCACAGATTAAAACAGGACTTGCAATTGGAACCAAGGAAGAAGTCTGAATTTTAAGAAAGTCATATATCTGTCCTTCAAAACACATCATTAAAATCTTTTCCAATCTGTTGCACATGAGATACAGCAAGAAGCACAGAGTGCAAGGCTTTGTAGTATCTGCAGCGAGTACCGCGAACCAAAACAAACATCTCATCCGCTCCACATGTTTTCCTGGGAAGATGAACAAGCACGTTCTCTGGTGCAGCCCAGCTGGCAAGTCTCTCTGCAAAGCCACAGTCTATAACCATCATTTCTTCTTTCCACAAAGCTCAGGCTTTGATAAGGCAAAATTATTTAAAATTCCCAGTGCTGTTCTGCCTCCCCTGACAGTGATCCAGTATTATCACAAGTGCGTTCTCCTCGACAGCACTGTGATGCTATGGAGTTCTGTTAAATTTATTGAGGAGTCCTTTCAGTGGTTAGCTATAACACAGTACAGTGGTTATCCTCCTAAATGATGATTAAGCTTTTGGGTAACATTTAATTGAAAATGTACTGTGAAAATCAACAAGTCAGTCTTTTCAAATCAAGGCTGCTCGGTTCACAATCCAGTTGAATGTGATTTTGTCTATCAGTAATCCATGACAAAGATAGATGAGCTTAATCCTGTCCCTCGGGTGATCATGTAAAAAAGCTTCCCCCTTTGAACAAATCTCAGGCTCAGATAATTTCAAAGTATTAGTTAAGGGTTAATGTGCTTTGTGTTTTTTTCTTTTTTCAAATATTTTACCTTTTCAGTTATAAATAACTTTATCTGATCAGCAACTATACAGTAAAGTATATTCTACTAGCAACATAATTAAATCTTTTTCCTTAAATATATAATATATACACATTCAGAAATAGTAAAGAGGTTCATTTTCACAGGACTTTCAGTTTCACTTGTGTCATGCTGCCCTAGAGTGAGGTGGGGTCAGCAGTGATGCTGGGGACGAGGGGAAAGGAGATGACTCTAGGTCAGAGAAGCCAGGACAGCATATGCTGGGGAGAGGCTTCACCAGCACTACTTTCCTCATATTCATTACCTGAAGAGATTTGCTGCCATCGCCTTCCCATCTCACTGAGTTACTTCCAGCCCTGACACATCGCATGGCCCAACAGAAAGGGTCTCAGCAAAGTGAAGCAACTGGTGCTGACATGCTAGCACTAACCTGGGGTGTGAGTGCCTCGCAGCATTATTTTGAAGTGGCAGAGCTGGCGTCCATTGGCCAAGCTCTCAGAGATCATCTCCTAGTTTGGCTTTCTCCCAGAGGGATGCAGCATGTGCAGTCTGGGACAGCAACCAGTACACAGGGGTAAGCAGAGACACTGGAGAATTCACTTCAGCAGCGCACTGCTGACCTGAGCTAAAACCCAAATCTTGATGGACTCCTGCTATAGTAACACCGTAACTGCTAAGACAGCCTTTGTGGTCA
Source organism: Numida meleagris (assembly GCF_002078875.1). NCBI lineage: Eukaryota > Metazoa > Chordata > Aves > Galliformes > Numididae > Numida > Numida meleagris. The sequence continues at coordinate 112,453,635 of NC_034409.1, read as the reverse complement.
CTACATTTCAGGAAGGCTTCATTTCTTTTCTGCACTGGCCCTAGTTTGATTATTCATTCTATTTTTACTCACTACTTTGTGCAAATCCAAGCAGAAAAGGAGGATGCCTGTGTGAAGGGTTTGGTTCCATTTCAGACTAAAGACACAAAAAGAGGCTTGTATCTGCCAGAAAGAGAAATGTCACATACAATACTGAATACCCCAGAGAGGGTGGCTTCTGAGATTAAGTTTACAGTAATCTCATCTTAATTAAAACCAAATGAAATTGATGATATCTCATTTCCCTGCCACTTTATTATTTGGGGATCACTGTCAAACCTGCAGAAAAGACGGCCCCAAGCATTTTCCACTCTAACTCAGGCTGAACTACTCAGTTTGTGGAAAGGCTCAAGAAAGAAATGAAGCTCAAGGTGGTGAATATCTTTGTGAAAGGCCATTCTTATCAGAGTTAAGAGAAAGCAGGAGACCGAGAACCTGCCTTCAATACCGCAGTGTGGGGAGAGAGAAAAGAAAAAGGCAGAGGTAGACAGAGGGTTTGAGAAGAGAAAGCATAGATTTAAGAAAGCAAAGCTGAAGTATAAGTGACTGCTCTCAGCTCTAAGAGCAAGAAGTTTTCATCGGATACCGAGAAAGAAGCAAATCAAGCATAGAGAACAGGTGGGAGAAGTGGCCTGTCCTGAGTAAAAGCTGGGGGAAAATTTGACAGGATTATTTCAGACACATTTGTAACAGTGCAGATAAGGGCTTTCCTTTTTTAATTGAAATGCAACTATAAAAAACCTTCACAACATGATACCAAATTATACTGAGAAAAATGTCTTGCCCTTTAAAAGAGTCAGGATACAGGTGAGGAAATCAATTCAGCTAAATAATTCCCAAGAAGAGCTAGGACAGCTCCCTTTCATTTTAGATACAAATGTAGTTATGTGACACGATTTAGCAAGTGATTTAATGGCTCTTGTCATGAATGCTATTCATCTGCTAGATGCAAATCTGGTTTGCTATTCATATTTTTCAAAAGCTCTAACGCAGCTATTTTTTTTCTTTCTTTCACCTACTACATCTTTCAAGTGCAATTACAACTTCTGTGCAAAGCAGCAAAGATCTTTCAGCCTTACTTAGTGAGCACCCACCCAGCTTCCCTTGCAGCTCCCGCTCTTCCTCGAGGCTGAGCAGTTGGGTTGATGTTGTGACTGTCCTGGAGAGAGAGTTGATGGAAAAAGGAAGGTAACAAGTTCTCCTCATTTCTCTCAAAAGAGGACAGATGGAAAATGCTGAGCACTACACAGTGAAATTCCTTAAGAAATTCCCATAACATAACTTACTCCCAAGCCCACCTTGGGAGTACTGTGTATTTTCAGAAGTCATCTGCCTCATTATTTAATAAATAGTGATGCTGAATGCATAATTCTATCCCTTCTTGAATTGTTGGATTGTATCCAACAAGAAAAGGGTCCTACCACTGCTGAGCCTCTCCTAGCAGTACAAAACTGACTTAAGTCTTATTTACAGCAATTTACACCAAGAAAATGTAATTTGATTTCATCTTGAAAAAAGGAAAGCGAACTATGGTATAAGACCATACCTGCACCTTGGCATTTTCTGTTTTTAGCTTCAAAGACACAAAATCTACCATTATTTTCAGGAAGCTTCATCAGAAGTGAGGTGCCATACAGCCAATCTTATGCTATGGGGGAAAATGACAGTGTGTACATATTCCTTGGCCTTGGAAAAATAACAGGAAAGCAGGAATTCTATTACTACTCTGAAAGTGGAAGAGCGAAAATAGATTATAAAGCAGAGGGTGGGGACCACAGATTAAGTCTGGGCAATATTGACAGTTTGGATTTTTTTCAGCACAATCTGTTTTGGGAAGCCTGGACTGGGGAGGGAGAAGAAAGATTGTCTGGGCGTGTGGTAGATGGATTTTAAAACCCTCTCTCATTCTTTTACTCTTGGCTCTCTTCATTCTCTTACTCTTGGCGTCCTCATTTTTCCTCTTGCTGCACATAAAGGATAGCTTTAAACTAACAAACAAGCACTGGAAAACACGCCTGCTCTTTTCTGGGAAGTGCATGGGAGAGCTCAGCTGCCACCCCCTCGCTCGGCTGCCACCAGACAGCTCGGTGACAAGAGAGATCCCTTACAGCCTAAGTTAGCATGAGGCAGGGAAATGGCATATGACATTAAAGTTCAAAGCAATTGATTACACCTTTGATGTGTTGCCAAACAGTTAGCCCAGTGACACTCTTTTTTTCAGCTATACTGATCTATTTTCTCAATAGTTTTTTTTAACCCCACTCTTCAATAAGTGGAAAACCTCAGGATGAAATGTATTATTTTTATTCCAAGGGGAGTTGAGTACTATTTCTGGAATACTTCCTTTATATATAATGAACAGGACTTTACCCTCCTAACAGAGACCAAAAAATTCTCTTCATTTTCCCCCCCCGGTGCTCTCCTTTAGACTCTGAAAGTAAACATTTAAAAATGCATGCTGTTAGTGGGTTGCGTAGGACTATGCCGCTCTGTCAGAGCGAACATTGTGATAAATCACATCAGGCTGTTCGTACTTACAATCATCTTCCACTTCCTCATACCAAAGCACGTGAGCAGACATGAAATCTCTCCACGAAATAGAGGAAAAGAAAACAACAGTAAAATGCTTCTTGGCAAAGTATATTCCCACTTTGCTGCTTCAGTCGCTTTCGAATGAGGCTTGTCCCTGCAGACTGACAGCCGCGTGTGTCCCCACCTAAACCCCAGCAAGTTTGCAGGGCAGCACGCAGCGGGAGCCCCGGTGGGATGCAGCCGGCAGGGTCCGCGCCAGGCAGGGCGAGCCGGGGATCCTCGCTGCCACCCAGCCGGCACCGTAACTCGTGCCCTGCTCTTTGGAGGCCCCTACATGTTTCAAATTCCAGGACTTGCGCAGAAGCAATGCTCCGCGCTTCCCTCAAAACGAAGCTGATTTCCCATAATAGGACAGCCCATGCACTCTACATATAAGGCTCTGCTTCTAGGGTGGCATGTGTAATGGATTTAAATTAAGTGTTGTGGGTTTCCAAGGAATGTTTAATGCAGCAGAGTGGAGTGAAGACATTTCCTGACCCCTTTGCCTAGATGCATTGAGCCCCCTATGTAGTAGATTTCCCCCTCCACAGCCAGTAACCCACTGTCCATCCCCAGACTGAAGCTTCCCTGTTTAGGAGGGGGGTGGCAGCTCTCTGGCCTTCAGCCACTCTGTCCCAGCCCAGACTTCTGGGATTCCAACCACTCTGTTAAGCAGAGGGAGGAAAAAAAAAAAAAAAGAGAAAAAAAGAAAAGAAAACAGTGCTGTTCCCAAACTGTGTAAATACAAACACAGGTTGCAATAAGTCTGTACCAGCTTGGAGAGAAAAAAACTATTGACTTACATTTGACCTTTCCACTCCCAACAAAACCATGCAGTACTACTGCTAGACGCAGCCCGGGAACAAGTTGCAGAAGAAACAGAGGAGTGCACGGAAACATTCCTCAATTCCCAAGTCTCAAAAGCTGCATATCCCAAATAGGTGAAATAGGTGGGACCTGGGCTTGCCCCCTCCCCTGCACTGGCCCAAAGCCTCCTTAGTTTCTATGGGAAAGGAAAAGCAGGCACCCACAGTAATATTTTAGAATGGGACTGCAGCTCCTCCACCCAAGCCCAGTCTTTTATATGGCTACTTCATTGAATATGTATATTTCGTAGACCACATTGGACCATAAGGAATCATTATTAATTCAGTACTTCATTTGAAAAGTCATTTGAAAGAACATGCTTACTTTGCTCATTATTTTTTTAAAAATTCATCCTTAAAAAAATGACCAATATGTTATTCTGCTTTCGAGCCTAAAGTGTCCTAATGGTGATTACACATTTGTAAGTAAAATTCTGGATTATACAGAAAAATAAACACAAAAATGAACTGCATAATATACCTTAGCGGCAACTGGTATTTTCAACATCAATAGTCAAATTAATACCCTGGAGAACCTGGATGTACAGTACACGCCAACAGACTCGTAAGGATTAATTTGCAGTCCACAGGAACTGCAAGTCATGAACTGATGTAGAAAATAATCTGGAGCGAAGCAGAGCACTCTGTGACAGCAGCAGCATTTTGATTATTTGAGGGAGAAGTGAACCAAGCAAACTCAGGAAAGGAACTGCTTATTGTGCAAAAGTTCTTCTAAAATATTCACAGTCACCCTTGATAACACATACTGATAATAACTGAGGCCCAGGAATGTATGTACTTAAGGACCAAAAGTGAAAGCCATCTCAAAAGTAGATCCCAAATGCTGGAACTTTAATACTCCTGACTCCTACCCAATTTAATCTTCCAAGGTGACAAACTTTCTATTCAAAACTTTCCAGGTACCTAAAGCTCTGTTTCTGAATATGACTACAGGGCCTTATCCTTGACAGAGCTCTGCAGCCTGCCTCATACTTAACTCCAGTCATGGCACACTGAATTCACATCTAGTATTCATCTTCTCTGTCACTGTATTTGAGACCACCAGAGAACATCAGACAAGGTTCTGCAGGAAACGTTACTTGATACTTTCCTCTGAAACATGGCTCAAAGAAGTGGCTGGTGACAATACTTATAATACCTCACATACCAAACAATCCCCCACATGCAGGAAACCCATTTTTGCTTCCCTTCTTCTTGCTGAGAGTGTACAGTGCATCAAGAGAGCCCTGGCTGCTCACAGAGGTGCAGAAACATTCAGCCTAGAAATACTTCCCTCCTGCTACTGAAACTTCATCACTCAGTGGGAAAAAAGTAAAAATTTTTTTGGGCCACAGATTTGTTTGGGGATAGCAAAAGTCAGTATTCAAACCTACCGCTTTTCTCAGTTGTGATTTTTGTTTTGGTTTGGTTTTGAGGAGAGGGTTGTTAAAGAAAATTGAGAAGTTCTTAAAAATTAAATACTACTTTCAGCATTGGTTTATACACAGAAACTTCAACTCTACTGAACAGATGTTTGATATGCATCTGCCATTCCCCACTGGCTAACACAGCATACATTTATAATGCCTGTATAACCTGGAACTGAGCTTACGATTCTGACACACCAACTTTCCTTGTAAATAGTTATGTTTTTTTGTTGTTGTTGTTTTTGCCATAACTGGTATTAAAATCTCTGTCTTCAAAAACAGAAAGCAAGCCACAGCCTTGCTGTAGATCTCTGTCAGATAATTTATCTATGCCCAATCAATGCTGGGATCAGAAGCTGCCTGTCGTACCATTCTTTCTAGTATGGTGCTGTAAGAAGAGGGCTCTGACCAGCAGCACCACTGCTGAGTGCTCAGAGATTGCAACAATGCCTGTACTACAGCTGTGGAAAGGAGCAAGCCTCAAAGCTGCAGAGAGGGTGGGCAATCTAGAAAATCTGGAACAATAAAGATGCGTAATTTTTTTTCAATGACAGCTGCAGCTGTATTTTAATGTTGTCTTCCTCTTTCACTACCAGTAATGGGTTAAATGAAAGAAAATCATCAGCTTTGCAGTAATGATTAGGGTGATTTTCTGCTATCTGTTAACACTTAGAGAGGCTGTTTATTTTGCTGCTTGAGAAGTCCTTTCAAAACCCATGTGTTGATAAAGTCGAAAATAATTCCTTTCTAATAGCAAGAGCACGACAGGAATGCAAAACTGGAGACAATTCAGAAGAACCCAGTAACAATTTGAAAACAAAGCCTGACAATAAACTGCCTGTGCAGGGACCATTTAGGAGGATGGATTCAGTAGACGTTGGATAGAAACAGGAAATTTTGGGTTTGACTTAAGAAATATTAAGATATTACAGTTGTCAGAATAACTTATATGGGAGGACAGGTCCCAAGTCAGACATAAATAAATCAAATACGAACTTCATGTTAACAGCCTCCACAGATTAACTCATCTTCCACCTCAGTGCAATTTAGTATAATATAAATGCAAAAAAAAAAAAAAAAAAAAAAAAAAAAAAAAAAAAAAAAAAAAAAAAAAAAAAAAGGAATGAAAAAGAAAACACATCATATTGCCATTTATATCATCTCATTACGTATCCTTTCCCATTAAGAGATAAAACAAGAAAATAACAAATAGGTAGCACGCCACATGGAACTGATTTACAAATCTCTTATGACTTTTCAAACATCCCACCAGCGAATGTTGTTTGCTAATACTTTTCAACATCAGGCACAGCGCTTACAGCATAAATCTAAGACATGATATTTTGATTATAATTTCAGAAAACATTTCAACCTTTAATCTATCATGTTTTCAAATCCTTGCCAAAGCTGACCTAAAAAAAAATAAAGTAATACAAGTCTGTCACTCAGTTCAACCGTTAAGCTCATAACACAGTCTTTCTGTGCTCTTGCCAGTATTTGCAAATCTATCACATCAATCTGTGTGGGAAGTGCTTAGCTCTAGGGACTATGGGACTGATGCAAAGGGAGAAGTGGGATGGGAATCTTTTAAGCACTAATGCACAGCGTGTGGTTTTACCCTGGTGGTATATTGGCTCTGAGTCTTTTTATTATTCACTTCCTGTCATGAAAAAAATGACTTGCATGTCAACAACAGAGAGAAAAAAAATCAACAGCTTTATCACAACAGAAGTAAACATGGGACTTCTGATTTTCCTGTGAAATCAGCAAGAAAAAAAGAAAAAAGAAAATCTTCCTAACATGAGTAACCAAAGCAGAATTTCTTACTTTCATTTCTCAACATATTTTTACTTCAAAAAGGAATATACTGTAGAGATTGTTCGTACAGGTTGCAGTGTTTTTCTTTTCTCCATATGCTTATTTGATCTGTAGAACAGAAAGTAAAAGACAAAAATAAAAGTAAAATCCCTTGCTCTAAATTCTGAAGGAAGCAGTAGGTTTTGTTTTTTAGATTAGCAGACATTAACCACTTTATAACTTGAAAATTAGTAGTCAATGTAACACGGAAGGCAAAGGCCTTTCATATGCAAGTGGCTGTTAAAAAACATCCACTTTTTACGTCAATATATTTTTATTTCATGCAACACTTCTCTTTGAAGTGATACTTTAACATATGAACCAGCATACTAGTTCATTACTGTTTTTGTGCTCTCTCCAATCTATCTCCGTCGTGCCATATCGATGTGGAATATGACTTATCCCCTTTTTGGAGAACATACAACACAAAAAAAAGGGCTGGACAAAATTCTTACTAGTTTAACAAAAGTAATATTCAGGAAAACAGTAGCAATCATTCTCTTTTGGAAAGCTTCATCTAAACTCAAGATATTCTATGATTCTATCATTCTAAAGACCAAGCAGCACTTTTAATTTATAGGAACTCTCTTCAGGGCAAGGTCCCAAGCATATTTAGTGTGGCTGGATTTGCTGTCTCCACTTTCCTCGTATGGAATGCTTTTGCTGCGTAGGTCTTTATTCTCAAACCCTATGAACTCTCTGACATTCAGAAACCTCCACCACAGAAGAAGTGAAATCAGTCTGAACAGAAGCCAGTTAGATCAGAGTACTCATGAGATGCACTGAATCCTCAAAAGGAAAACATAAGAAAGGATAGCAAATTATATAAAAACTTACATTAAGAGTATAAAGAAGAGAAGAAGGAGGTTTAAATTACTGATATATACATGGTAGGAGTTGAAGTAATAAAGAAGAAATAGAATTACTCAGTTATGCCTGCAAAAAAAACCCTGGAATTTATCTCTCCAGAGAGGCTAAAATGACCAGAAAGGAGAACATCTTATAACTATTATCCCTTCTTCTAGATGTGTTTGGTGTACCCAAACACTAGAAGCATCCCATGTAATCTACAGATAGGATCCTCTTCCAGAGAGTGTTTGGGTATCTAAATTGGGCCTCTGCCTCAGCCTCCTGTCTGGAGGAGTGAGCCTGGCTACAGTTTTTCATGAGCTTTTTGGGCCATCTAAGGTTGTCTGTCCAAACCATGAGAGGACAACATAAGATTGCCTGATTAAGCGTGTTCTCTCAAAATCCAAAAGAAGAAACTCCAAGCACAGGGACTAAAGATGAGACAACACATCACACCATGTTCCCTAGCTTAGCAGAAAACTTTTCAGTAAAGTTTGCAGAGTAGCTCCAAAATTCACAGAACCACAGAATATCCTGTGTTGGAAAGGACCAAACTTGATGAAAGGATCATCGAGTCCAACTCCCGTCTCCATACAGGACCACCCAAAATCAAACCCTATACCTGAAAGCATTGTTCAAACGCTTCTTGAACTCTTGGGGCCGTGCAGCTTAGAGCCATGCCCACCGCCCTCTGGTGCAGAACGTTTCCCTAAACCTCAGCTGCCCCTCCCCAGACGCAGCTCCATGCCGTTCCCCCGGGCCCTGTTGCTGTCACCAGAGAATTCACTCAATTCTGAAAGTGTTGCACTGCCCACACAGAAAGTCTGTATTCAGCATCTGCACCTACACTGCAGAGAAAGTGATGCCCAGACTCCACGAGGAACAATTGCTTAAATAAAGGTAATAATGACTTTATTATTATCATCACATGTAAATAGCAAAACACTAATTCCTGTGCACACACTGCATGGATAATGTTACTGAGAGACCGAGTGTACACACACAAACAAGTGCTGGTGATGGTAAAATACGTACATGCACATCTATTTATTTTTTAAGAGGAGACAATTTCACCAAGTTGAAAACAATTACAAGCCCTAATCAGTAAGAAGAAAGAACTGAAGCAGAAAAACATGAACAATGATTGGAAGATGTTTGAAAACACTGTCTAGGTACCTACCTGCCATTATTAAACAAGACATTTCTTTAGTTAAAAACAAGTTGCAAACAAAAGCAAATTTAGTTCAGAAGGGAAGCAGGTACTTAAAGAAAAAAAAAAGCAAATACAATATGTAAGGAAAAAAGGGTAAAATTCCAAGCTGATTGCAAAGAATATCAATAAAGAACTAAGAGTTAATTGCAAACCAGAGTCAGCAATCCATACATAGGAGACAGAGAATTCACCTAGGTCTGCAGGCAAGCTGTCTCCGCTCTGCTAAAAACAACTCAAGGTCACTTTGCATAGCAAATGTGTTTGCTGCTAACATAAACACAGATTTCTGTAGGGAAACACAACTCAAACTCCAGCTGCCTAAGCAGTATTCCTGTCACCTCATCATGTACTCCCTGAGCTCCAGTCAGTGTTTCAGCCGTGGCCAATTCTGACACTACACCATGAAAGCCATGGACAAATTGGAGAGCATTTAGCATCACAGATATTCAAACAGTCAAGTTTTCTTTGTAAAGAAAAACTGAAGGAATTACAGTGTTTAGTCTGGAAATGAGGTAAGACAAAGGGGTACACAGCCACTGCCATTCAGTGTGCAAAGTTGACAATACTCTATTATTGATCACAGGTAGCAAGAAGAAGGACCTCATTTGGGTAAAGCTAACTTGCCTTTGGTAGTAGGAGAAAACTGCGAGAGTATCAGTTTGCTTACATACATGAAAACACAGCCGCGTAAATTGAATTTTTTAAGAAAAATTTAACAAATTCTTTCATGTGTAATGAAGTAAATTCAGTCTATCTCAATCCTTGCAATAGAAGAAATCTAATCTCTCTCATACCAGTATTTCTGTAGCTCTCCTAAATGAGAGTCACAGACTAGTTAATACAACCTGTCACATACATTTCAAATTTGTATTCATCTCAGGCAAAATTAATTGTGCTGATAAAGGAGAGCAGTCCAATGGATACAAGAGTACAAAGACAATCTGGAGACCTACATTTCATTAGCAGTTCTGCCTGTCGCTCATCATTGAACTTCATTTTTTTAATTTCTCATGTAGATAATGAAGAAAATACAAGCTAAACAAGTGCTAAAAACTAGCATGATTAATTACTGTTTAAGATGTGTGACAAGTAGTTTAAAATATAGGACTGTTAAGGGCCCATGTTTTAATTACATTGATTTCACCTTAAGTCCCCCACATGACTATTGCTCAAAGCCTTAGTTACAGCGGCAAAAGACTGTCACATTAAATCTGTGAAGACTGGATTATTATGACAGCAAATTATGATGACAAAATTCTGTTAGTTCAAGTCTAATGAGACATTACTACACACACTAGGATGAATGTTAAATTATTTCTATGCAGGTCTATATGCAGGTTAGTACATCAAGATGATGGCAAAACGAGGTTAATGCAAATCTGCAGAGTTGACATTACAAATGTCAAGATGACTGCACAATGCTGCTGCTACAAGTGAACTATGCTTAAAAAATAGGACACTAAACACCAAAATGTTTTAAGGGAATGTGAAAATAAACCCATGTAAAATAAAAACAAATAAAATTTTAGTCAAAAGGCAAAAGACATACTGGATACCGCTGCTGCCGCAAACCAATGCCTTGCCAAATTGGCCATTGTTATCAGGAGGGTGCAAAGTCAGGATGAGACTGCCTTACAAATAACTGTGAATAAATTAAACTGTGAATTACTAACTGTATCACTAGGAAAACCTTTCCACTAATAAGAAGCAAATGACTTTATAATAAATATTATAATAAATATAATGGAAAATAGATGATTTTCCTATTACATTTGGCATTAGTGCAGCCTCACCTTGAATACTGTGCACAGCTCCGCCATATTGAAAAGATGTTAGGCTCTTTGATAGCATCCAGAGGAGGGCACCAAAACTGGTAACAGGGCTGGAAGACGTGTTCTGTGAGGGGAGGCTGAGGGCTCTGGGCTGTTTACTCTGGAGGAGGCTGAGAGGTGATCTCGCTGCCCTCTGCAGCTCCCTGAGGAGACAATGCAGAGGGAGGTGCCATGCTCTGCTCCTGAGAGCCGATGGCAGGACATATGGGAACAGCACAAAGCTGTGCCAGGGAATGGTCAGACTGGACATTAGGAGAAATTTCTTTATACTGTGAAAGTGGTCAAACACTGGGAAAGGCTTCCTAGAAAGGTGGTTGATGCCCCAAGACTGTCAGTGTTCAAAAGGCCTTTGGACAAGGCCCCCAGCAACACGAGCTGACTTTTGGTTAGCCCTGAACTGGTCAAGCAATTGGACTCGATACTGTAAGTCACTTCCAGGTGAACTGTTCTATTCTGTTCTGTTCTAAATATTAAGATTTTTTTAAAAAGGCCTCGAGATTACTGCCCTATGACAGAATTTGTGTACACTTTCTGAATACGTTGATATTAATATATTTTCTCTTACAATCTCCTGCAGTTAGAAACATAACTCCAAACACATATTTATCCATTAGGTCCTGAAGAAATTAGTCCATTCTCAGGTAAATTCAAATACGTAGGATCTACAACATCATAAGATTAAGTAGATTTCACATTTAACATGCAAGTTGTTCACAATATTTTAGGTGATTAGAAAAGTAGCACTAAACAGCATATTTTCTTAATGCAATGTTTAACTAGAAATTGTAACGCATCAGAAAAAAAAAAAAAAAAACTAATCCAAACACTGAAAAAAGTATTCTTTTTCTTCAACATTTAAAGTCCTTCCTCCCCTCTTTCTATCTACTGCTAAATAAAAGAGGTGCACTTGGTTTCTAGTGTGGCAACAGCAGGTAATCATGTATTCCTTCAAAAGACTGGCATGTCTACCGATCTATAATTTTTTCCATTAAGATAAGGGAGGCACTCTATCTTCTTATCACCCAGAATATGTTATCCTAGATTCCTGATCAATTACAGTGGTGAACTAAAGTGTTTTGGTTAAATAACAGGCTTTTTCAAGGAGTTTAGGTAGCGCCTGACCTTTAAGTACAAATCATGAATAATTTTCCTTCATCCAATACAGAGAAAGATGAAAAATGTACTTTTCTTGCAAAATTAGTATTTTTTATTGGGCCAGTCACCCATCTTAGTCAGCAGAACAACAGAACAGCATACTTACATTAAAAAAAAATTTTAAAGGTAGCTCATTTCAGAGATAACCACAGAGTAGCTTGTACTTTTTTCAGGGTTTTCAAAACAGTTTAATGACTAGTAAATTAGTAGTACGAGTACAGGAAAGCAGATCAAAATGGTAGCTACAGATTAAGATATCTTCAGAATGAAAATTGCAACAGTCATTATCACTGCATAAATGCATTAATAATCAAATATATAACAATTTTTTTATGGAGACAAATACAATTTGAAGGCAAGTACATTTTAGAAGACTGGAAAATCAGTACAGCCAACTACTTGCTAATTTGTCTAATTGCAGTGAATTTACATCAAATGAAATTAATTGTTAATCTGAACTGTAACATAAGAAAGGAAGCGCAGACTGAAAGTCACACGGGAGAAACCATGCAGTGCACCTTCACGCTGTCATCTGATTTTAATCTTTCTAAGTATATTCCAGTGAAGATTTACATTCTGGTACCAATGAGGCAAGATATGTAAAATCCACTGAACTCAGTGATGTGCTGTAAGACAGAATTAAAAACAAAAGACAGTGGAAAAATTTATTAAACAATACCTTCCTTAAAGCCTTAATGATAAATGGCAGCAATCAAATGGCACTTAATTATCAAAATGACATGGAGAAGATCCAAACAAGGACCTTTAAAACTTTAAAAATCCATTCTGTAAGAAATTATTTCAAATATTGTTTTAAAACATCTAATTTCATCTTTTTTTTTTTAGCATGTTAGTTGCTGATGCAGTGCATATACAAATGTTTCTGTTATTAGATCTGATGGCTGACCAAAATCCAAAGGGATTGTGTGCTGTGGGTAAACAGTGGGTTTCTCTAAACACATTTCATTTAAGTTTCAAATGAACAGAACTGGGGCAGCCTTATTATTAATATGGAAAACAGAAACAATTGGCAGGTTTTGTTATTGATCCTCTTACATGCAGCCTGATTACTTTCATGAGCAAAACACACCTGAAGATATTTTTATGCAGTAAATCATGGATTATCCATGTTACATAAGTAAAACTAGTTGGTGTATTAATGTTTAGGAGATTAGACCAAATTAAAAATATCTGAAATAAATCAATCCAAGTAAAGACAGAGAAAACAACTAGTCTCATGTAGAAGACAAGATCAGCAGAAGGTCTGGAAGCATTGGTTTCAACTTCTGCAGACTTTTTAGAGAGACACAGATGTTTGAATTTATTAGTCTAGTACTATCTTTGGTGCTTCACTGTAATTCACCTGTTCTATACTTGCTTCTCCTAAAGGCACAGGTCTTTCATAAACACTAGGTGAGAAGCACCAGCCCAAGCTGGTTCCAGCCGCTGTCAAACATTTTAAAAGCCCTGTGTTTAAGCACCAGATTTCTTCCCTATCTGTTCAGCACAAGTAATAACTTCCTTTTTCATTTCAAAAATAGAAAAAATATTTCAGATAAAGGAACACTGTCACTTTGCAATCATTTCAGTGACTTTTTTTCCCCATTTTTATAAATAAACCTGTAGGTTTGTGATCTTGTAACGTCATTCTTAATCAGAACATAAATGCAAAGTGGAATCAAGGCTACCAATACAATTGGAAAAAAATGTCTTTAATCCCAAAATACACAAATAAACTTGAAATAGTCTTTTTGTACATATTTCAAGCACAAAGCACATCTAAAACAATAAGTATACATAATAAGTAAAAATGTTTCACCATCAGATAGATGAAAAGTATCAAATGCACTATCCATTTTTAAAATACCATTTCTGGAATTAAAAAACAGCATGACTGATCATGGCACCACAGTCTAATTGCCAGAAATTGTAACAAAGGATAGAATTAACAGACAGATATTTTTCACTCAGAGGGTGGTGACGCACTGGAACAGGCTGCCCAGAGAAGTTGTGGATGCCCCATCCCTGGAGGCATTCAAGGCCAGGCTGAATGTGGCTCTGGGCAGCCTGGTCTAGTGGTTGGCGACCCTGCCCACAGCAGGGGGGATAGAACTAGGTGATCTTTGTTGTCCTTTTCAACCCAGGCCATTCTATGATGATATGATTCTATGAAGTTGCAAGGAAATGGATTTTATAGAGTGAAACCATGTTTCACATATCTGATGGATTCTTTGAAGGCATCAATGAGGATATAGTCAAGAGAAACCTTGTTTACACAGTTCAAAACATTTTCGATAGTGTTTCTCATTAAAGACCTTAAAAAAACAAAGATGTCATGTCATAAGTGATCCACTTTTTCTCATGAACAAATGAATAATTAAAAGTCAAAAACAAAAACAAAGAAAGGCAAAAATGTTGGGCTTTCTCACACATGTGTGTCACCAGTCAAGTTTCACAGCAATCAGTGCCAGGGCTGGTTAACATATGAACTACATTTACATCATTACGTGGATGGTAAAAAAAAAAAAAAAAATTAAATGAGGCAATCTTCAAGTTTCCTCATGGTCCTAATGGTATCAGGGAAATACAAATGAAAGTTGTCTGCACAGAGATGCAGAATCATCTCAGAGTGTCAAATAGGCGATAAAAAAGACAGATTAAATTCAATATTGAGAATATGTCAAGAAAAAGAAATCTCAAATTTACGTACTCAGCATAGGCTCTGAACTACTTATTGTCACTCAGGAAAGGGATTGTGAGATATAAAATGTCTATGAAAATATCAACTTCATCTCCGAAGCTGTCAAAAAGCAAATCAAATGCTGGCTATTACTATGACAAAAATAGAGATCACCATACAAAATATCATTATAATATTATTTAATGTCTTCAGATGTTCATTCTTTCAATACTGTGGGTTGTTCTACTTCCCTTACCACCAGAACTATAATAGCAGGAAAAGTAAGAACGACAGAAATGATTGAAGACTAGAGAGAAATGTCTTCCCTATGAAGAATGACTTAAGAGTCTTCAAGGTAATGCGAGAGAAGTGCGAATGAGCGTGAAAATTGGGTCCTCTCAACTTGACAAGGGGGAAGAGATTGCTCAGTGGAGGTACACAACAGAGCACAGAGACAATACATCCAGGGACCAATTATCTAAACCACATCAGGAAGGGGATGAGTCCTATATAGGCAGGTACAAATCCAGGAAGTCCTGATATCATCACTGACAGTTCTGTAAGACCATGCAGAGTGGACAAAAAGCACCAATTCAATGGTGGACATTCCTCCGTGTGTTGGGAACAAATCAGAGGATGTCATTTTGCTGCTACAGAAACCTGTTGTGTGTTCATACCTGAAGGGCTGTGTGCCTGATCTCCAAGAGCATGCTTCAGAGTTAAAAGAAGAGTAATTGAAAATACTTGGGGAGATGAAGCTCCTGTCTTAAGCAGCAGAGACTCAAACGATTGGGACTGTTCAGCTGGAGAGGAGATGGCTCAGGAGAGATAGGAGTAGGGCTTCAAAAGCATGAAGGAAAATGCATACAAAAGTTATTTACTCATAAATTTTTCAACACAGCAACTTGTAGTTGTAGATTGGTACATCAAGAAAATAGTTCTTCAGCAACTGGGCTGTCAGTTTCTGGACCCTGCTGCCCAAGAAGATCATGAAGACATATTTATCTGCTGGTTTAAAATAGGGTTAGGTAAATTCATGGATAAAGAGATCTATAAACAGATACTAAATGGCATAAGACAGAATGTAACCTGTAGTATTTTAACACAATAACTGCAGATGAGGGAGAAAGACAAAAATAAATGGGCCTCAGAAGGTGGCCAGGCTCATGTACTCTGACTAACATATCCAGTTGCCATTTGCTGAAAAAAAATAATTCTGGACAGACTACTGGTCTGACCAAGCAGGACTGTTTGTATGAACATAAGTTATTTGAAAAAGGAAGAAGCGTAACTGAACATAACTGAGATGTAATAAACAATGAGTCTTTATAGAAAATGAACAGAACAATTTTTCAGCGTCTCTTGTAGCACAAGAACTGGATAGGAAAGAGAGGAAAAAGGAAGGAAAATCAGGAATTGGTTCATTCAAAACTAACAAAAAGTATTTCTTCATATGACATGCAGACAAATTATGGGACTCTGATCCTGGAGGCTATGGATGCCAAAAGTTCATGTCATCTGGCTACTGGTGAGCTATGCTGGGAGCTCAGCTTTCACCCCTGCATGTAGTAGCGCAGCACCAGCAGCTAGTCGTCATGGACACTCCTCAGAATCTGGACAATTCTTAGAGAAAAGAGGCCTTGGGCCTATCCCCTACTTGTGTCCCACTTCAAGCATGGGGTGACATGCAGCAGACAATGTCTTACTGATTCTTTTCACCACCATGAACTTGGTCATTTCTTTATCGATCTGCTCCAGTGTCTCACAGGCAAAATGCTGCCAATAAGCTTTGATAGGAATAGTGCAACACAGGTTAAATCTCTGGTATTATTCTCATCTTTTGTAGCTTCAGCCTCCTCTGAATTTATTAGTGCTGTATGTTTTACTACAGCAATGTTTGTGTGACAAAACATTAAAGAGCTTTCAACTTTTTTTACCATATATCCTGCTTTCAATAATATATCTGGAAGAATGCTCACAGTTCAAGATCAGCATTCAAAGTCTCAGTGTAGAGGCAATATTTCATTTCAGCGGAGAGGGAAAACAGTAAGTCATTTTTAGAACCATCAGTAGAAGGGTTCTTGGGTTTTCTGCTTTCTGTTTTTTTTTCCTAGTACGAGAGATTTTGCTGTTTCAAGTTAGACAACTGAATGTATCAGTAAGTAACAACACCAGTGACAGTGTGAGCAAGAAAAAATAATTGTCTACTAAAAGAAGTTACCAAATTAGTTCACTTTTTCCACAGTTTTTCAAGAAGAAACGATATAATTCTGTAAGACATAGCAATGTAGTCATAACTACATGATGCAGTCTTGACAAAGCTATAATTGATTTTGAATAATTGGTTCATAACTTTACATTCAGGAGAAAAGATAGATACTGGAATTAGTGAGACAGGTAAGACGGAAGTCCTTCATTTACATGTCCAAAATCTCATACAGAATCAAAAAATGTTCCTCATTTCTGAGACTTCACGGATTAAAGGAAAATATCAACCTTAGTTTCTCAGCTTTCAAGCTGACATAACTTCAGAAATATTTCCTCATCATGCAGTCATTGCACCAAACCACCTTGCTTACTACCATAGTATTTTATGTTCTTTTCCTTTCTTCCTACCTGCAGGCTTTCATATGAATACAGATGTCTGAAGTCCCAAAGCATGCATCGTGTACACACACATCTCTGTGGAATTCAGATCATGGTATAGAAGAATAACACGTTAACCATATTTCCAACATCCATAACCAGAGGAACTGAAATAATACAATATTTTATTTAAAACTGTGTGACTTCCCCTTCTCACACTGCCTTCATTAGAAGGAATTAGTCATCCATTAGAAATGACCATCCCTACACGATGAATAAAAAGCACAACAAAATGAATGGTAAAGCGCGCACAAGTATTTGGTTGTATGTGCACACGCACACATTCAAATATATACAGACATGCACACATAACACAGGGGGAGTATTAACTCACAGTAGATATTTCTGAACAGCTATACAGACATGGAATGCGGGGAGAAACTGTAAATATTCAGAATTCATTGCTATATGAAGTCTGACAGAAATAGGGTAACTGCTGTATGTGATGCTAGAATAGGCTTCTAGGTACCTTAGTTTAAATGTATTTAGAAACAGGGGAAAGCTTAAAAAAACCAAATTCTTCTACACAGATACAGTCCAGAAAAGTACGCAAGTGCTTATTCACTAAGGGATAAACATACTGTCCTTCCTGGTTGACAAACTGCATAAAACAGCTAACAGCTTGGAGCTTCTTAATGCACGGACATCAGCCTGGTCACAATTCAGTGATGGATAATGCAACTCATGAACTATTTTATGCGCCCTTTGAGCTGACAGTTCTTAAATTTCTCTTCTAGGGAAACTGCTAATCTATCAATCTTTGAATCATCTGTGTCTAATCCTTGCTCAGGAAATATCTTCTGTCGTAATCCACTTAATCAATTATTGCACAATGGGTAATCTCTTCCTACAGAAGAGAACACTGAGAAAGTGCGATGGAATATTTTGCTACTAAAAGAATACTACTATAGGAATATTTTGCTTTTCCCCTGCATCATTCCTAAACTATTAGGGCTCAGTGCCTAATACAGCTCAGAAAATTCCACTGATAGGCATTACTACTAGATTATTACCTGAGATTTGATCAAGGGATATGTTATAAACATACACAATTGCTTGAAATATATTGATTGCAATGTATGCCCCTCTCTTAAGATGTTACCAGCATCTATCTCAAAATTAAATCCCTTCAATACTATTTTCCTATACATGTTTCCTCAGAATATTCATGTGGCGGTCTAAGATTACAGCTGTGTATTCATCTTCAAGTCAACCAAACATTCCAGTTCCTTGGTGGTTTGTTTCCACATGGGGAACTTTGGGCAAAGTAAGGCTGAATTTGAATTTACTGATAATTACTTCCAGCAGACTCCTCATGTGGACACCCTAGTGTGAAGAAGCTCTTCTGTCTTAACTTAGAGGCTGGTGTTATCTTACACAGAGGTGCTTTTTGGGCTCAAGAAAAAGCATCAGATGAGTGTTAAGCTATTTGTACACTGTAAAAAAACACATTAGTGTTTTGTTTGCCTTTCTCCACTTGCAGGTATACCCTTATATACCCTATATACCCTAGAGATTATCTCTCTATGTCCTTCACTTCCTTTCCCCTTCAGCCTCACATCTATTTAAAAATAAATAGGCTGCCATTGTAAGGTAAAGATTTACAGGCTCCACCAAAAATATCCTAAGTTTCAAGTTCAAGAGAGGCCGAGGTTGTCATGCATTAAGCCTGTTTTCACTTCCCTGATCCATTCTGCAAGAAGCCTATCTTAAGAATTTCTTTTCATGACCAGAAGAAGCTGTAAACCCAATGTCCTAAAGGCATCTGTTAAAAATGGTTTCCTCAATAACTAGCATTGCCAATAATACGTCTTATGAACAAAGAGCTGTCAAATGCAGAAGGAAAACTTTCATGGAAGAGATGCATCCTCGAGACAGAAAGCACGAGACATTCCAGAAATTTTCAAGAAATACTCTGTGGCCAGTTTTTAACTTTAGCAGAGATGCCTCTGTTCAAGCAGGCCTTATAAGATTATTAACAGTTTAAAAATTCCTCCAAGCTCCAAGAATAAAAATTTACGATTTTCTTTACATAATGCAGAAATAACTTGAGTAAAACATATATATATGTAGGAGTATTGGATGATAATTTGAACATACATAGCATGCCAAAGCTCATTAAGTTTTCTATTAAATATAGACCAACTTTGAAAGGAAGAAAAGGAGAACACCCTTTGCCTCTGCCATGTCCCTTCATATAGACATGCATTCACCTGTAATACAGGTTGATAAATGCACAGACAGACTCAGAGCAGTTCACATTAATGGGACTTAAAAAGCATGTAAAAAGAAAACAGAAAAACAAATACATAAAAAAAGATGCCCAAGGGTTGAGAGAGTATTAATAAAAGTCACTTGCTCATTTATGCTGTCAGAAAGACTTCCCATAGAAAAGAAAGATTTAATCAGGGAAGGTGATAGTGTCCACGCCCAGCTGCCCACGAGGCTCATTACAGTGGCTACTCCTGATCTGTTCTCCTGTGATTTGTCTTTCTTTCACACGGCCACAGGACGCCTAAGAAGGCTCTGGAGGCTTTGTAAAGCCAGAAGGGGACAAAGCGCTATGCAGGGGAGGCTGGATATCGAGAGATGCCTCCCTAGGAGATGCCCAGAAAGGCTGGGGGCTCCCCAGGCACTAGTCCCCTGGGACCACAAGTCCATTGGCTGTTGCCCATTTGGTTTAGTTTTTACTTAATATTGTACAACTGCATGGTGTAAGGCCTGTTGCTACACATACTTCTGTAAGAGGTGCAATTAAAAGCCATCTTGGCCTTTATGGGATGAGAGACCAGGGTGGCAGTATGATTAAGCAAAAATGAGGACAGATCTTCTCTTCATCATCTATTTGAAGATAAACCAGGAAACAAGAAGTGGGGCTTTTTTCAGTGCCACTGAGAGCCATGCATTGTAGAAGTCCTCTCTCTCTTCCAATCATATAATTGCAAGGTTATTTGCGTTTGTTATAAAGTACCTGCAGCTAATTACAGTAATCAGGCAGAGATTTATTCTGTGAGGAGGAAAAACACTGGAGCTGGCACTGTCTGTCAGATGCTGAAGCTCCCCCACACACTGCAGCTCAGGCGTACTGGCCGGTCAGAGCAACACTTTGCTGTGTAATGAAGCAACCCAGAACTACTTATTCCAAGTCTTGAACTTAATTAGCAGTAGAGCAAGGGAACTAACTTGCAGTGAATAAGTTGACAGTTTTGCTTCTTTCTTCATGAACCTTCCATGATTAGCACAAATCATTCTTCCAATTATTCACATTTAATTCACTTTATTATTAAAATAATATTTAGTCCACAGCTCATTCACCAGGAGCACAAGTGTTATAAATGGGTTTATAAATTTTGAATATATGAGAAGATCATGTGGCTCAATGTGGAAGGCTCAGAATCAGAGTGCACAGGCAATTATCTGCAACACTGGACCTCACATCATAGTCCCTGTCTTATATTCTCAACATTGAATAAATGTTGTATAAGTTGATTGTCATTGGCCAATTTAATCACTTTTGGAAAAGAAACATAACTGAGGCAGAAGTAACACATGCAAGAGTTTGTAAGGACGAATGAAACACAGGCAAAAAGCTAGTAATGGAAAATACCAGGGTTTTTCAAATATTGTAGCTTTCATGTAGGCAATCCTTTGAAATGTTGGCAAACTCCCAGCTAGTAACGAATCTACTGTTCAGAACTGAGTTCACACAGGGATGCTTCGCCTCAAAAGCATAGTGATAAAGACATTCATAAATCCAAGTTGGCATCTGACAACCCGGCCCATTCGGTGCAACTCCTTCACATGCACACCTACAGGAACTGCACACTGAAAAAAGCAGCTTTCTGCTCTGCTCACAAACGCAAACACTTTCAAGATCTCTTTTTCTAAAAATGTCCCATTCTTCCACCATATTTCTTGCTTACGACTGCAACTCTCTGGTTCCCTAGAGGCTAACAACATAGACAAATAAAGCCTTCCACTGGAGGACTTAGTTCTGGAAAAGACTACTGATGGCAGCTGTGGTGCCCCTCTGATGCTGCTGCTCCCACTCAGCTCCTGCAGCAGGCGAGGGCAAAAAATGCTGATGGAGCAGCAACTGTGGGGTAAGGAATAACCACTTCAATCCCTGAGGAAAAAGCAGAGAGAGGAGAGGAAGGCCTCTAGAGGGTCCCGGATGGGCTGCAGAGTGCTCCATGCCTCGGAGCAGGTCCCAGCCCAGCACGCACCACCCAGGAAGTCAGTGCAGCACAGGCATGTGCCAGGACATGCCCACGTCACCACAGGCCTGCTACCCACAGAGGTCACCTTCAGGAGGGATTTTCTACCAATTGTTGTCAAACAAGCAATACCGCACTACAGAAAACTTCTGGTCTTGCTTGGTAAGCAGCATCTGCACTCTTAAGTAATTCTTTCCAATTTTTATGCTATTTTATTTGCACATTGTATATATTATTTTCAATATTTTTTCTACCTCAGAACTAACTAATGGAAACACCATAACATGTTGTAGAATAGATTTTCTCTAGCTGGAAATTGAAACATTTTTTACAAAAGCACGAACACACTTGGGCACATTCTCTTTTAAAAATCAAGACTGTAGGCAGAGCACGTACGATGTGATATAACGAGAAGTGAGAGGTATAAATGCCTGCCTGCTTTTAAATGGAAACCACGTCTGTCCCTCCACCAGGTACAATGCAGGGCAGAGGAAAGAAAAGCTGCTGCTGTTGTGATGGGCTCAGTCAAGGGGACATGCCCTTCTGTTTGGGGGAAAAAGCACACAGCCAAGGAGCCCAACCTAGTGGTCTTAGAGGCACCTGTCTCTAAGATGCCCATAGTATCTCTTGCCATCAATGCATTACCATCACTTTAATGAGCTGTTATGATCAGTCCACCCACAAATTCGACACTAAGCTGAAGCTTTAACTTCAGCACCTATACAAATATCCCATCATTTCAATACAATTTCAGTCACCACAATTAGCCCTGATCAAAGTTCAAATCTCTGTAAGCCAAAGTAAAATTATTTTCCAATCAGACAGTCAACCGGTTGTATGAATTGTGTGATACCTAAATATGCTCAGAAAATACTGTTTCTGATAATATACTAATACAGGATGGCTGTTCAGTTGCCTGTGTGAAACTGAACAGAAATGAAAAGTAATGTGCCCTAAACAACCTTGGTTCAGGGAATGATCCACAGGCCAACACAATAAAGTCTAATTTAAAAAATAAATAAATTTTAAAAAGAAGAAGGGAGAGAAAAGAGGGTGTCAACTGTAGATGAATAATACCCAGTTGTGTCCACAGTGATCTAAATAATTCAGTACACAAAATTAAAGTATGTTTCACATCTGCCACCATAAAAGATAAAGGTATCAAGTCTGCTTTAAAAGTATAATGATTATAGGAGAACACTATTCACACTTGAGCGTAGTTGGAGTGCTATCCCTGTGGTCCCCACAAATAAACATCTCAAAGCCCTGGGTTGAAAGAGCTCCAGCTGCAAAGGTTTAATTAACTCAAAACACGCAGCAAACTTTTCAAGTGCCACCTGTTACCAATATACCACTGTGGTGCCAAGTGATCAGCCAAGGTTCCTGCATCCCTCAGCCACCTCCACCAAGCGAGATGCACAGAGCTGCCAACTCTTTATCCTACATCTAACTAGCAACAGTCCCACTCCCACCTGCCCCTCATCCTCCAGCACTGCCCCATCTTCTTGGGCCTCTGGGTTTGGGGCAATGGTCTAAAAATCAACCCTTCCAGGATTCTAGGCTTTCTGTGCACAGTGCTGCGACAGCTCACCATCTGAGACATCAATTGGTTCCAAGCACACGTATTTACCAACAAATGCTTTTTTTTCAAAATGGAGAATGATCAGTAAAAACCACCAACTGGTTCTGGTGGGTTCATATGGCACTCATCATGAAGCAACAAGAGAAGAAATGCAGTAAGTAGGAAATTTCTCCCTATCCTGTAGCTAATAAGTGACAGTCAGGCTTAAGGACAAAATTATGCCATGTATGCTTTGCCTGATGCAAACTGGGTCCTCCTCCTTCTGGGAGGCCACCAGAGAGCTGCAGCCATGGCTACAGAGCAGAAATTTGTGCCCTGCAATAGAGTAGCAATCCTTCCTTCCCACCACCTAATGCTGCCAGTCCTTGCAACTGGCTGGGATGCACCGGCTGCAGGCCAGGCACTGTGGCGCGCTACCCAGCCAGCTGGGGAGAGAGAGCTCCATGCCTGCCCTCAGATGAGCACCAGAGAGTTTCTGAAGCCTCTGAACCATTGCACATAAAGTAACGATATGGTTATACACATTGCTGTCTTGGCATTTTGTATTAGGAGGCCTATTACAAGCAACCCAGAAGTGATTTTTATTAAAATGCAGCAAAAACCCCTTAGTACTTTTTCTTTCGATAGGAAAGTGTTGCTGCTAGCTAGTTTTTCAGTATAAACTCTCTAAAGCTTTGATAGGGGATATGGGAAAAACAACTCATTTCCTCTAAATAAACCTCCACAAAATCTGCAGCTTTTTTTTTCAATTTAGAATGTTAGCTATACTTGGGAAAAATACATTCTGGGCATTAAAAAAAGAAAATGCTTTTTAATCAAAATATGGAACTCACTTTGTTTTTCATCAGTGAACAACCAAATCCTTTCTTCTTTTGTACTCCGGAGTATTAACAGGTGGCCATAGCCCCTAGCTGCATGAAACTACCATATGCTGCAGAGATCAAAATTAATAAACTAGCAGTACAATATGCCAGTTTATTGTGCTTGTATCTCATTTTGATTCTCCCTGGTGTTTTTATTACTAAGGAGTCATGTTTGGTGATTTTTAGCTTTAATATCAGTAGCTACCTTATTAACAATTTTCAACTACTTGTTCTATTATCATACCACGTAACTTCATGTACAGAAATATATTTTTGACACTGCTTGTACTACTCTGTGACTTCCTGTGCTAAAAATCTAGCAGTTTCATGTACATTACGTGTCTTAACAGTGGAAAAGTTAAAAAATTTCCTCTGATATATGATTATGTGCATGGCAAAAAACATTCTGAATCTCATTTAACTGTACAAATTCAGTTATTGTTAAATACTAATCAGCCAAAACAAGGCATCACACAGTCTTATAGTCCACTCTTCACTTGGCACCTTTAATGGTTCTTAAACTGTTTTCCTTCATAAAAAATGTTCTGCTGTTGACAATGAAAAATAAACCCACTGATGCAAATACTATATGCATATGGAAACCACAGAGCATGTCTGCACACAGAAGAACTGAGCAGAGGTGCCTTCAAACATAAACAGGCAGCGCTTATTCAACTCAGCCTCAGTGCTGGCTCCTAAACTGAGGTTTCTGCCAAAAACTACTAAAAATACCGTGCCCAAAAACAGGAGGGAAACATTGTCCATATTGTAAACCACTTGCATGACAATTATAGCCTTGATTTAGTAACAATCTATTCATGTGAGTAATCAGCACTCCAGTGAGTAGTTCCACTAACTTCCCCGCCACTGCTTGTAAAACAGCAATCTGTAGAGGGTTTTCATCCTACTGTGCTTTAGTCCATGAGGTGACTATCAGGGCTTACAACGTTCAGCACAGGCTTTACCTTGCAGTTAACCCATCATTGATGCTACCAAATTACAGTCTCAGCTTCCCTGTTTGGAGTACTGCCCAACACCAGCCCTGGCTGTCCTCCTCCCAGACCTTTCTGTGAGGCCCTATGCCTCAGTCTTTCCTCCGTTTTGCTGCTGATGGGGTATGCTGCTTTTTAAAAGCATTATATACATCACTTTGCCCTTCATCTTGCAATTTTATTTTCTCAGTACAAGCAGACTGTGATGCTGGGAAGAAGGGTCTCATTACAGTTACAAGCAGGTTCCATGTGATTATGTGGTAGTGGCAGGGAGAACTAAGGTTATCATCTGGATCCAGGGCTATTCCCTCAAGCACTAAAACTTTGGGAGAAAATACAAGACGTTACTGATTTTTTTTTTTACCCTATCCCTACAACCTCCCAGCCACCAAGAAAAACAAAGAGCTCTATTCAGCCAGCTCCTTCTCCAAAATCTGTCTCAATTTTTCTCTCTGTTCTCAACGGCTAGGAGAGGATGAGCAGAGGCAGCAGTATTAATCTTTCCTAAAGTACTTGCTCAAACCTGCCGAAATCGATAAAAGACTTCCAGTGATTTTAACAGACTCAGATCACAGCCCTCAGCAGACACGATCCAGTTTGAGCATATGACATCCTGGAGAAAAAAGGAATTAAAAACAAAGTGCCTTCTGCTTCCTGCACAGGTATGGTTAGTGGCTGCTGGATAAAAACTGCTCAGGCTCAGGGAGCTCAGGACTTGCAGGCATCTTCATTGAATTGCGTGATTAATGCCACCAAAAACAGGAGCTGCTTGTATTTGTGTTTTGTTTGTTTGTTTTTCCTGAGAATGTTTTGATGTTTTCTAAATAAAGCATCTTCAGGTTTTATTTCTAAATGACACTTCTAAGGTGGACTAAATTATATCACTGGAAAACTTTTTCGTATTAAGCTTCTCAAAGGATGCCAATTCTTGATTTTTGCAGGAAAAAAATATCTAAAAACCTGTGACCTTTTTCCATATTTTTTTATTGTGTGACATAGCCAGGAAGTTAATTATACAGATCTAAATTGGCTGAAATGACTGCAAGATATCTTTTCATCTATGATCCACTATAACTTCTTGAGGTATCACTAAAATTAGAGCCTAATCCCCCAATCATTACTGAGGACAAATTTTAAGGACACAAAACACAAATTTTATAACAGAGAAGGCAGTAAACTCTATATGGATCTTCCTCAGTCCGGTCATTCTTTTAATTTTTATGTCTCACTATTGTTTAATGTTTTACTCTTAGTTCCAAAGTACCTCAGCATAGGCACTAATCAATTTTGTTGTCACGTACACACACCACAATGCTATTATGGACTGTGTAAGATCACAGTGTAATTCTGCTAACCTAAACATTTCTTATTTAGAAACAAGTTAATGCTCAGCCTGTAAAATAAGACAGGTACTTATTGTTCATACAGTTGGAATGGCCAGCAAACAATAGAGAAATCATAACCAAAATAACATGTTTCAGAGAAAGTATCTTCTGTTATCTCAGCCTCACACGTCTACTTCAATTTACATTTAAGGAGATCTGAGATATCATAAAATAAATTCAAAAACTAAGTTTCCAAGAAACATAAACTGAATTGTAATTCTATTGCACATGAATATATTCCATCTTCTCAAAGAGCTGAACTGTGGTTTCAAATGTTGGCAGAAGGCCCTCTTATAATAAAATTATACATATACTGTAGTTCCCCTGATGTCTCCCATATTTTTTCATAAACAAAATTACAGTGACAGTGCAGTTCATTACAGGAGGTTTCATTAAAGAACTGGTTTATTTTAAGAGAACACCAACAGAGAGCTGTCTTTGGGGATGTAGTTGAGTAAAAGTCTGATTATGCCTCCGTGAAAATAAGCCAGAAATTATGCAGGATTTTGACACTGCAAAACAGGAAAATCCTCTTAACAGACACATGGAACAAACTGTTCTGCCACGGCACTGCATTAATAAGCAGGTGTAGCAACATCAACTTGAAGGCGCCAGGTTCAGCCCCTGCTAGAAGTGGCTTCTGCCCTTCCCTTAGGTTTAGCAGTGCCCCAGAGCCAGGTGCTGGAGAAGGACCCCAAAGAGGAGCTGTGCAGATGTGCAGCAGCTGGGAAGTGGGAGCTTCTCTCTCTCTAAAGCTCCAGACCTTACTGGGTGAAAGCCCACCACGTACCTGGCCACCTTGCTTTGCCATCGGGGTTGCATCTGGCTCTAAGGAAAGCCATACAGCAGGATCTCCTATCAGTTTGTTTTCTTTTTTTCCTTTCTCTTTTTTCTTCTTTTGGTGCAATACCAACCAACTGGCAATTTTTTCATATTTTGAGTCTGTTGCTTCTCTTTCACACAAAGTAATCTTCATTTTGGGATTAACCAACTGAAAGGTCACCCTGGCGTTCAGCATTTTCAGAAACTTAATCCAAATAAAGGAGATATGGTAGTTTTTTAAACAGTGTTTCTCAATTGAATCGGATGTGCTGTCTCCTATTGTTACTGCCATTTACCTCCCTAGTATATGGTGCTAAGATAAGACATAATCAACACCATCTATGACTTCAGGGGATGGGTTGATGGAAGAGTAATTTCTCATTTTACTTTTTTGTTGACACTATTTTCACTTTGCTCTCTAGCATGACAGCTTTGAGGTATCTGTGATAAAGATATGCAGTCAAGAGCATTACAGGCTCAAAAATAGTCTCCTTTCCCTCAGAAAAGATTGGTTCCAGGATTCCAAAAATCTTATTTTTAATCTTCACCCAGAAGGCAAACATTATTCCTCTTTTTTGCCCAGGCTCCCACAAAAGGACTCGATGTCACACACACACACACAAAAGCATCTCCCTGCTGTCACTTTCCCTTAAGGCAGGGGCAACAGCTGAAGAGAGACTCCTATCTTCCTGAGCACTCAGGTCCTGACACTATGGGCTACATCTGTAACACAGACAGCAACACAAGGAACCAAGCTATTACCTCTGAGGTATGACCACAATACCTTTTAAATGTGAGGTCCTTCCAGGCTGCTATGTTTCGTTTTAACAACTTCAATGAAAGAATAGAAAAGGGCCGTAGGATGGATTTTCATCATTCCATGCACTTGTCAGACTGTTTTCTTCTAATGACACTATGAATACACAACTCACTGTAGCTTCAGAAACATGTTTAACACCTTGTATGTAAAGAGCTGTAGAAAATACAATATTAAAATTCTAACAAGAAAAATAATAGCATTAAGGCTCACTACATTCTTTATTGCAGCCATCTAAACTGTAACATACTGTCATCCTGTTATCTAATCCAAAATATCTGTTATCGTGTTTAACACTATGTCATTTATTTCACAGATATACGAATGCTAAAATCTTTAACTTCTGATGCAGATCATAAAGGCTTTCTACCAGACACCTGAGAATGAGGTGCTCTCAAAACTAGATCTTAACAACCTAAAGACACCAGAAGAAATAAAGTCATATGCAAAGAGCAACTGAGCAAAAGCCATACGTATACAGTTAGACTTCTGTTTTCAACAAGAGTAGAAGATCTTAAACACTCACTAAACATACGCACATTTTCACATCATCTTTTTAAAAAAACACTTGTTTTTTCTTTTCATCTCCAGACAGTTCTGGTTGCTAGCATCTCTAACATCTCTCTGAAAACACAGATATCATCAAAGCCCTACCAACCTTGTTACAGCGCCTCAGAACTTCTTCTGTGTTGCTTCTCCTCTGCCATCACCTGTGCTTACTCCTTCATTAAGAAAAGTTTACATACCACTAGGGTATTACCACAAACATAACTTCTACATTCAAACACATTCAAAAACACCTGGAAATGGCATAAGCTTTCAATGTTTCTGTAAATCCTATAAATGTACATCTACTTAGTAAAAAGTTTCTAATTTAAAAAAAACATTGGCTGCCTCTGACCACTCCTACAAAAGTAGTAATATGGCATGTATTTTAGTCATGCTGATATTTAGACAGAACTTCTCATTACATTAAAACACTATAAGAAAAACTCCCAGGTCTGCAGTGATAATGTTCAGAAAATAAGCTGGCACTCTGGCATCTGCACAATTGCTGGCATTAATTTTGCATCATTCTTTCGTTCTGTGGAAGCAAAGCTAATCTGGAATCTCACAGGAACTGCCGAAAGCATGCTAACTGCTGTCTTCTCCAGTCAAAGAGAAAAGCTGCTCGGCCCCAACCTAACCCCCTGCCACCAATTTGCAGCACCAAGATGTCCAGGCTCTGTCCTGCCAACAACCTCCCACTCTCTGGGTCTCTCAGTGACAGTGCTTTAGGAAACTAACAGGGTCATCACAGTCATCCTCAGGCTGCAGGAGGGCATAGCAGATGGGCAGTGACTCAAGAGCCAGGGCACACACCTGGACCCTAAGGCCAGGGCCTTTCTCATCAGCCTCCCTGCTGCAGAGGAGGGCAGGAGCCCTGGAGGCCTCTCCTGCACGTTGCTCCCCTTCCCCTCCCTATGACAGAAAGTATCATTAGAGAAACCGACCATGCAGATGTGCCTGCCCAAAGTGTATTGCTAACTAATGTAGCCAGAGCCTTTGGCTAGGCCAGGCTGCAGTTCACTGTAATTCAGCTCTTCCCATGTACTTCTCTGGAGTTTATTGCACTGGGAGAGGGAAGGTGGCCTGAGATGCTTATAGGCACCAGAAAGCTTGCATCACATTTTCTATGACTGCAAAATAATGTCTTCTCTTTAAATATCACAATCTTTGAAAATACCTAAAAGAAAATTCTAAGTCGAAGTTATTCTCTCCCTGAACCGAACAAATGTTTCAGGTCTGGAGGGCAAACACACAGTGCCAGTACATTTTTCTGACTCGTTAGTTTGCTTCTCTCCATAGGATTTAGATTGACATCTCCTGGCCTACCTCGTAACACAACCACCTGGTTCTTCAAATGTCAGCTCCATCATCCCTGCTTTGTAAAGCTTCCCTTGGTACAGCAGCTTCAGAGTCAGTGTTTTAAAGCAAAACGGTTCAGTTTAGCACTAAGGCAGAGACTACAGACATGAAAGAAATATTCACATTGTTTTATACCTTTTAGTCATAACACAAAAGAGATCAAAGCCAAGGAATAGGCTAAATATGTTTTGGGGGCTTGATGCCGGGTTAGCTGTCTCTTTTAGACCAACGTAATAATGGCACAGCCATACAGCCATTATATTCACATTTATTTAGAGTGAACTATTTTTTAGTGAAACTAACTTGCCTGATGATTACACGTATTCAAATTGTGTGCATGTACAAAGAATACAGTCATTATGTCTTTATTCAAGTATCTTTTCTTCAATTTTTCTCACCCAAAATTTCCAGAATATGAACTGTTAAGCCCCTAAAGCTCCCAGCAGATTTAATTACAAGAATGCACACAAGCCTTCAATCAGAGGCCCACAAATGTCTACCTTCGAATCAGTTTTGAGTAAAACCATGAACACTGAGGTCTGAGTTTTGCTACATTTACTTTTGGGTTCTTTTGGCCACAAAAGGCAAATAAACAGCCCTTAAGTGTACCTGTCGTTTGGAATGGACTAATTTAATTATAGAGTTAACTTTTAGGTGGAGGTTGAAGATAGGTAGATCAATAGAAAATGAATCAAAATAGGGAAATGGGCATAGAAGATACGTATGTTTTCTATATACTTTGCCTTTTCTCAGTAGATAATGGACAGGTCAAAAAAGATTTTACTACTACTAAAATTAGTAGTTCCTTTTCCTGAAGATCAGAATAACCCATAACCCCCTGATCTCCTTTGGGTCATGTGAGGGGAACAAAAGGAAATTCAGAAGGTTACACAGGAACACAGTTCTTGTTTCTTAGCCGTTGGCAAAGTAGTAGAAAACAGACTTTATGTTTTTGTTTCCTCTCTCAAGTGCATTACAGATGAAAGTAGTAACTGTATAACCAAGTTCATTTAGATTTTGTGTGGAAAAAAAAACTTTAAATGGTATGGTAAGCAAAAACCATATATTATTAGATTGTACAACTTTCTCCAGTAACAACAGTTCAATATTCTGTCTCTTGCCAGAAACCAAAGCCCTCTCACTGAGATTAATTCATTTCACAGGTGCCCATCATGCTACACTGACAAAAGCTGAAGCTTTGTGCTAAAATCTCTCAACTCATCAAATTACCAGGTGCCTGGACGAGGCTTTCAGGTTTTGTAACCTCAAAGCAGGAGGTGGATACTCCTAACTCAACAGCTTCAGTCTTTGCTAGCTCCAGAATTGAAACTATCCCAGCACAAGCTGACCTCATTAATACAACTGACTTAATCAATTTGTCACAAACCAGTGAGTACACCTACAAGAAGTGGTTCGTTGTTCAATTTAAATTAATTAATTGCTGGCAGAGGCAGCTAACACTTTGCAAATGGGTGTCTTGATGCTTTTAAATGCTCACATTTATGCTGGACTTAAATTTTTGCCAGCTTTAAGATAGGAAACCAGGTTTCATCTTACTTTTCTATAAATGTCAAGTAGAAGATGCTAGTGTTTCACGGAAAAAAGTATAAGATATACAGACAATTAAAAAAAAAAGTTAACTACAGCCATGCCATGTGGGAGTGTTGTCCCTAAGTCTAAGGTTTTACCTATGTGTAAAATAGCTCATCTTCAAAACATTAACAGCAAGCAAACCAAGCTCTTCTTAACAGAGAGAGCTTCACCTTCAGGAAGCTTGTATCCTAATCAACTGAAATAGCCAAGATCAGGATCCATTCAACTTCAGGCAGACCTGGCCAATGTTAAACCCTTCTAGCAGGGATTTTCTTGGCCATTCAAACTTATTTTCACAACAGGCTACCCCACTGTACTCCTGTGCAGCTAAGCATTTCAGCTGATACCTAAACCGCACCCAAATCATCCCATTAGGTTCCATGTCCCCTGCCCCTAACAGACTAGCTACAGGTCAGAGGCACCAGGACCTGGCTGCCCTGCCCTCAAAAGCTCCATCTCCTGGAACCCAGAGAGAGGTGTAAGCTTCCTCTCACTTTGTCTGAAAATTGTCTTTACATCAGCTTTAACTGTTGCTTAAACCCCATAACACTTAGGAACAAAAAGCTGTGACAAATGTTCAAGTAGCAGTGGAGAACTGGAGGCTTTTGTCTCCCAGAGAAGCCAGTGTTTCATATGTAAAGATGTACTTAAGACAAGGCTTTTGTTTGCTTGCTTTTTGCTGTTATTTAATCTTCCTCCTCCATCTGCTTCATCTCACCATCTTTGATGAAAATAAATACATCTCCACACAGGCATAACTTCCAAAAACAAATCCAGGACTGTAGTGCAAGCTGTAACTACTTTTATCAGATATATTAAGTTGTTGCTTTTTTTAATCTCTCAGTGAGAAGTATCTTTCTACCTTTCTACCCAAATATTCCCAACTCTTTGTCTTCCTGTCCTTAAGATCAAAGTCAGGTGTTTTGAACCAGTGGTGCATGGTGGGAGGGCAAGAGACTGTGGGCACCAAGATGCCATAGGAAGTTTGAGCTGTATGTAGGGAGAAGCATCTCCAGGAGGCTACGGGCTCCAAAAGTATGAGTCCTCCCAGGACCCAGCCCTGACCATCCAGGTCCTACCCTGAGCAAACCCATTCAAATTAGCCCACTGTGCTAACTCACCACTGCACATTGCCCGCAGCTTTACTTCTTAAAGTAAAGTAACCTTGAGTTGTCAAGCTGTCATATTCATGCTGTAGCCTGCAGAACACTCCTCCCTGAAGACACAAGTGGGATTGATTGCACTTGTGATTTGTTCATTTCTACAACTATCTTACCATTAATATCCCCCTCTCATCCATTTGCAACACCCGCTAAGCACACAAAATTGATCATAATGTTCACTTCAACAGGTAAGATCTTCTGGGATAGGTGTTTTTTTTCCCTTCAGAGTGGAGGGAAAAAGCAATTAAAAAAACCAACAACACGTAGGTCTTTGCAATTAATTAGCCAGGAAAAAAAAAAGCAGTCTAGTCCTGTCATTGCTGCCTTGTGCCAGTGTTAAGAAATTATGCTGTTGCCTTAATGCAGCTTCTAATTCACCTATCCAAAAGAGTTGTATCTCTGAGTAGATTAAGATAGCTACATGTTTCAGCTTTAAGTGCTCATCAAGCCAAGAGATAACAGAACTGATGAATGGGACATTTCAGATCCTTAGAGAAATGAGTACTACTACATAGAAAGTGTGATTTGAATTTGTCTTTCTGCTTATGCTGTGCCATCCTAATAGCATTTATAAATGGAAACAGAACTTTAAAAATCAAGAGCTGCTGTAGCACTTTTTCATCATCATCCGATCAGTGAAGTATAGGACTTCCAAATCCATATACTGGCGCTGAAATAATCTGCATGTTGCAGTCTCTCCTCCCCAGATCAATTTATTACTGAATAGCAAATGGAAAATGAAGTTATTATTTCAAGCTGACAAAAGTGAGTTTCTTGGTCATTATCCTATGAATACTGAAAGAAACCAAGTTCCTTCATTTAACTGTTGAGAAGCTTAATAACAAAATAACTCTGCACTCTGAAGGACGGGTATGATATGCCATTAGTTTTTAATAAAGCAGTTTCCTCAGACTTGCGAGATTTACAGGCTGAGAAATCAACTGCTGCTGATGAATCAATCTGTTTTTCCCTGCAGAGATGTCAGAAGAGACAGGGCCACTTTAATTGGAAAACCAGACAGCAGCGGCTCTGTTAAGGCAAAGGCTGTATCAGGCATATGGGACTGTAAGTCTTCATTCAGCCCTGCATCATGTTCTGTAGTATGGTTGTTGGCAATTCAGTTTAAAAGTACATCTGAATCTTTAATAGGCAAGGAGGAATAAAAAACAAGGCTGCTTTTGACTGAAACTTGCAAAGTACAGAAAACGACCTCGGAAAACACGAATGCTCCTCAGGGCATTTTTCATTTGCAAAATATTTCACAGCATGGTACAGCCCCGATGTACAAGTGCATGCAGCAAGGTGACACCTGGAAACTCCTTCCCCACCTGCATAATCCCATCCTCTCTCTCAGCTGGACCATCCCAGTGAACGAAAAGGACAAGTGCCTGTACACCCCCTGGGCCAGAGGGCAAAACAACGAAGGAGGGGAGTGAGCCAGTCCTCTCGTGATGTCTTATCATTAGCTGAGTTACTGGGAGCAGATGCCTTGTCCTCTTCTCATGTTATTACCTAATGAATTAGTTTATTACGACATGAGTCTGAAATACCATTTCAGTTTCAGCTTTGCACAGCCACATTCAGTTGTAAAGGGCATCAAGGTCTCCCATGAGCTTCCTCTTCTTCAGACTGAATAACACCACTTCCCTCAGCTGCTCCGCATAAGGGCTGTGCTCCAGACCCCTCAACAGCTTTGTTGCCCTTCTCTGGACATGCTCCAGGGCCTCAATGTCTTTCTTGTACTGAGGGGCCCCAAACTGAACACAGCATTCGAGATGCAGCCTCACCAAAGCTGAGTACAGAGGGACACTCTGGCTTGCAACACCATTTCTAATACAAACCAGGATGCCACTGGCCTTCTTTGCCACCTGGGCACATTGCTGGCTCATGTTCAGGTGAGCAATGACCAGCACCCCCAGGTCCATTTCTTCCACATAATCTTCCAGCCACTCTGTCCAAACCTATACCGTTGCCTGGGGTTGTTGTGGCCAAAGTGCAGGACCCAGCACTTGGTCTTGTTGAACTTCATCCCACTGGCTTCAGCCCATCAATCCAACCTATGCAGATCCCACTGAAGAACCTTCCTACCCCCAGGCAGATTGACACTTTCCTCCAATTTGGTGTCATCTGCAGACTTACTGAGGGTACACTCAATCCCCTCATCCAGATCAACAATAAAGACACTAAACAGGACAGGCTCTAATACCCACCCCTGGGGAACACCACTCGTGACCAGTCGCCAGCTGGATTTAACTCCATTCACCACCACTCTCTGGGCCTGGCCCTCCAGCCAGCTCTTTACCCAAGAAAGAGTGCATCTGTCCAAGCCATGGATGATGCCAGCTTCCCCAGGAGAATATTGTGGGAGACAGTGTCGAAGGCTTTGCTGAAGTCTAGGTAGACCACATCAACAACCTTTCCCTCATCCACCAGGCAGGTCACTCAATCATAGAAAGAGAAGAAACCTACTCCAAGAAACCTTCTACTGAGCCCCCATCTCCTCCCCTTACTCAGCACTCACTAGACCAGGGCTTGTGGCCCTCAGATAAGGAGGAAATCAAGCAAATCATGCTGAAATTCATATGGGATGCACACTATTTGTAACTGTCAAATAATCACTCACAAACTCCAATATTAATCTCTCAAACACTATTTCAGCTCCAAATGTATGGAAATTATCTGCTATTTCAAGTGTGCTTATTGCAGGCAATCATAACAGATCGTCAAGGCCAGCATTTTGAAGGTTTATGAGAGGTTCTTAGGTACAACTCATCCAGGAAAACATGAGCTCCAGCTTTTTGTCTCCATGACCTCCGATTACCCTGGTTTGTAAAATCTGTTCTACACAGAATTAGTCTTAAACAACTCATATGTGCATAACCCAAATAAAAAATATGTACTTTTTTGACATTTAAACAAGATAATCTTAGAGGTACAAAATGATCCAGTCTCAGGCAAATCACAGAAGCAGTACCATATGTGCGTAGTTATCCAGAATGTTATCTATGTTGTACCTGATATCTGAACTCTCAATGTAAAAAAAAAAAAAAAAAAAAAAGTATTATTTCCATGGTTAAATACTACAAGAGTAATCTTTGGCCACCTGGAATTCCAGGTCTGCCAGGAATGAAAAGTGTTCTAAGACCTCAAGATGTGAATTCAATTTCAGTTTTAAAAATAAGAAATTGGCCAGGATTCAGAATTGATGTAATACAGATCCTTATCAAGTCTGAACTAGTTTACTCAGCACTAATGTGAACTAATATGACAGCTTTAGTTTACTCCTGTATTCATCTAAAAGCACTCTATAAGTTTGCCTGGAATTCTGCCAGATGGTGCAGAATTACTGAATGAAAGAGTGGGGGGTATTTCTTTACAATCTGAACCTTTTAGGACATAAATACAAGTCTAAAACTATGTCTCCAATCGAACAAGCTCTCTAACGTAGTGTTTACTAGATTGGCCATATTTTAAAATTGAAAGCAGATTATTTTCTTTCAGTTAATTTATCACTGCATAATTAAAAGACTTTAAATAGTTACAGTGATGATAGGGAATTATTTCCTTGGAAGACACTTGGGCTTCAAGTTTGAATGCTTCCACACATAAATAACTGTGTATGTGAAAAATTTCACTTAGACTAAAAGGGACGCAACTCTTCTCAAGGTATGTTCTTAGGATACAGGATGTCAACACTACAGCAATTACCAGCAGGAAAAGGCAATGTGTATACAGGCCTAGTGGAACTAACTGAAAGGATAAATAAAGCCCAGAGCAGGGCCTCAGGCAGAAACATGAGGCAAATTAAGTCTCCCATGATAACTGAATAAAACTTTCAACTAATACTTCATCCTTACTGTTACACTGAAACTAATTCTCCTGTGTTTACGAATTAGTCAGAAATTACAGTGAAACAAATAGAGTAACTACAGCATATAAACTTAACATTCCATAAAAAGAATATCCAACAGTCAGTCATGCAAAAATAAATCTCTGTAATTAAATTTCTTCTTAAAGAGCTCAGTCTGAGTACTGTGTTTTTTTTTGTTGCAAACTGTACTTTTCAAATATTTATTGTTGACCCATTAATTTTAAATATCACTTTCAAAGCATCTGCAAGAAATCAACTTTTATTGTAAACATTTTGCTTTTAGTAAGTCTTTTTATTACTTGTTCCCCGGACAGTATAAAATCTTTCTCAAAACATTTATAAAATACTTGGTTGAAGGCTGGGGGGAGACTTAACAGAGCAAAAGAATCATAAGCTATTACATTTCTGGGTTCACTTTTAGAGAGATGTTCAGTTCCAACCAGCTTTAGAGAAGCTCACTCACAAATACATCAAGTCAGGAGTCCTTCTTCATATTCATACAAAAGTATGACCTTCTATTGCACTGTTGAGACATACTAGATGTCTGAATCCCTAGTTATCCCTAGATGTATAACTGAAAATCAATTCTGGATGCTTTACAAAAGCTGCTATTTATTTTTTTTTTCATTGAGATGAATTTTATTCTCAAAATAGTTGCTTGGTAAAATAGTTCCTTCATTTTAGCTATAACCTCAGAAATAATGGCTGCTATATTCCAGGAAAGCTAGAGGCAACGTTCCAGGAATAAGAAAATTACGTTCACATATTGGAAGCTTGTTCATTTTTAGTGCATTTACAAGTCTTTCTTTGCAATTACTGTAAACTGGTGCAACAGCCTTATCAGATATTTATTCAAAGCACACTAAATTAGCTCAGATTTCGAGTAACAGAAGAAAAGTCTGGGGTTTCAAATACCACAAAGAGATTTTTAAACTGCCTTAATTCTTGAATTTCAGTAGTTTTCACTGTGAATGGCACTTGGAGGAAGGGTGGTGATACTGCTGTCCCAGCCCTCGGCCTTCAATCCTCCCCTTCTCAGTTTTCCCTTCACCTACACAAACTCAGCTCTAATTACCTAGTGAGAAATTGCATATGTTTACAGACAAGGAATGATACTGTGTGGTCTTAGGCAGATTTATATGCAAGTCAAGTAATACCTACACACACAGCTCCTTCTATGAAAAAAGGGTTGGCAAAGACAGCATCTTCACCAGATCTTTAGGACAGATTCTTAAGATGATACTTCACTGTTAGGTTAGTTTTGCACCACTGCAAATACACGAAAGTCACATGAAAATGTGAGTTAAGTAAAGGTTCAGTACTTCTTGAAATTATTGAGAATCACAGTATGATTCTGGTTGGAATGGGCCTCTGGAGCTCATCTGACTGCCAAACTGCTGAAAGCAGCATCAACTGGAGCAGGATGCTGAGGGCCAGGGAAGGCGATCCCACAGCTGCTCAGGGCCCCTGCTCTGCTCTTTGACCACCCTCACAGTATAAAGTATTTTCTTTACTCCTGATCTCAATCTCCTGCATTTCAGCTCATTCATTGCCTCCCCTCCTTTTGTTGTACACCGCTGGACAAGAGACTGGCGGCTTCTGCTCTAAACCTTCCTGTCAGGTAGATATAGATGGCTGTAAGATCTCCATTGAGCTCTCTCAGCAATTTTCCATTCATTTCTTAGTCCACTAACCTAGCTCATATCTCACAAGTCTCTCCGTAAGGGTACTGTGGATGACAACATTGTCTGCTCTCCCCGTATCCCCGCAGACGGTGAATCCATCAGAGAAGGCAATCCAGAAGGCCAGGTGTACCTTGCCCCTAGTAAATCCATGCTGGCAGTTCCCAGACACCTTCTTGACCTTCATGTGCTCAGACATGGTTCCCAGGAGGATTTGCTCATTTATCTCCTTGGATTCTCCTTCTTGTCCTTCCTGAGGATGAGTGCCTCTTTCTGGTCATTGCAAACCTCTTCTGAACACCACAGTGTTTGGAAGACGACAGAGTAAAGCCTCACAGTAACTTGTGTCAGCATCATCAGCACTCTGATGCAGCCTGTCTGGTCCCCTGGACTTCCACATTGGCTTAAAAGCTCTGTGACTTGATCTTCCTCTACCACAGGTAACTCTTTACCCCTACAGACTCTGCTACTTGGCACAGAGTCTGAGAAGAGTGGAGGGCAGAATTCAATGGGAAAAAAAAAGACAACACAGAAAAGGCTGAGATAAGCAATGCTGTAGTCACTAGCTCTCATACTTCAAGTAATAGGCCCACATTTTTCTTGGTCTTCACCTGCTTCCCAGTTTTAACTCCAGCTAAGCTCTGGCTTTCCTGTACTCTTCTTCACCCATGCATGATTCTGCTAAGCCTCTGAACCCCTCCCCCCCAATTTCAGCATCTCCTACCTGTATTTACTTTGGTGTGTGAGATCTGCCCAGAGCTCCCCTCTCCCCAGAGCCTACCTCCTGCCAGGTTTAATTTCCTGCATGCTGGAAAGGACCATCCTTGTCTTCCAAGACCCTCTGCCCTCCAGGGCAGCCTCATGAGATCCTGTCCAGCTGAAATCTGCTCTCCTCAGTCTTTTTGGTATTTACAGGATTTCACAAAATTCTTGACATTAAAATACTGCAGTACTAATTTATCAGAAAATGTTTATCACTCACACACAAAAAAGCAAGCCTTTAAAAACACATTAACTATGTTATCCAAGTATTTTGGTTGTAGCCACAACCTTGTCTTCCTCAGAGCCTCAAATAAACGAGGAATCTCTGCTTGCTACTCATTCAGTAAACAGCACAGACTCAAGTAATGAGTACTAAAGAACAGCGAGTAGAACTGAAAAAAGAAACAGCAACATTATTCTAGGGCTGCTAGTTTGGTACAAATGATGTGGACATGTGGGTCAGTTCTGAGCCCTGGACCAGTTGCTTTCATATAAAGTTAATTATATGAGAGTGTGCCAAAGTCATTAGATAGGCTGGGTCCTAAAATCAGGATGAAATACAAAGTTATCCAGGAAGAAAAGCCAAATTAAGTCATGCTAAAACACACAAACTAGTTGATATTTTTATTGGTTTATCTTCAATTGATCGCAATTTTTTTTTCTCCATAAACATTAAATCATGCTAAGTGATTTTTAAATCTTGATCAGAAATCCAAAAAGAAAGTTATGACAATTTATGTACTGTTATCTCTTCCAGTGTAGTTGCAAAATGTACCACAGAAGCACGGCACACAGTTTACACTAAATGTAGCCACTGAAAATAGTATTTTATAAAGGATATCAAAAAGGCCAGAAGTGCTGAATAACAGTTTTGTAGTTGCCATCACTTTCTAGTTACACACGTGAATCAACATCTCATTCATATTTACACTAAGCAAGGCTTTTAAGAAAAACCTCTGTGGTTAGGATCCCTTCCAGTCAGAGGCTGTGGGTACCAAACAAAGCAACAGTGCAGGATCAGGACACCCTGCCCACGTGGGTGAGCCTGGCACCTGCTGTCCCTCTGCCCCTCCATGGCACTGCATACTTCCTGGGACAATGTGGTCATTAATGTCACCCGCTGTTATGATTATTAAGGAAGAAATCTTACACATCTGCAAGAAAAAGGTTTTCATATAATTCAAATAAAGTTCATATATTCATATAAAGTTTTTTTTCATATAATTCAACTTAATTTTATTGTAAAGATCTGTGCATACAGTCACATTTCCAGTACGAATGCCAATGACATGTTGAAATTCAACGTCTCTGCAAATTGAGATTTCTCTTGGAGTATTTTCTGAATCTGCTGTAATGGAAAATTCTCAAGAATTCAATGACTACGCTGAATCTTTTGAGTAGACTTCAGAAAGCTCACTTTGAGTTGTACTGGGATACAGTTGGAGCCCTGTAATCTTCCTATCACACCCAGCTGGAAGCTGCCTGATACATCAATCTAATGCAGTTGGAGCCTGCTGCTTACAGCCTTTTCCTACATCCATCTATCAGTTTTGTGTCCAGATCAATGAGAAAGAGATTACTCAGCTGGAAAAAAAAAAGTGATAAAATAATTGCAATAGGCCTCTGACGACTAAAGCATCCTGATCGACTCTAATGGCAATGCCAGCTTCACAACAGAACTTTGATATGGTGCAAAATGCTGCGGATGGTGCATAATATCTTGCTAAGTATCCTGGATACAGCTGTTACAAGAAAAGAAATGATACAATGCTTTCTAATTTCTAAAGAAACATTGAGAGGAAAGGAAACAGATGGAACATGAAAAATTCACTTTTGCAGTAAGAAGTCAAGGTTCATTGGAAAAAATTATCATTAATATTTAAATTAGTACCTTTAATAGCCAAAATATTATGAAAATATTTTAATAGTCTAATGAAATTTAATATTAAACTTCACTCTGTGCAACCTGAAAACTATATTAAAAATAGTTAATCCAAAGAAGAATAAACTGTCTCAGACAATCTACACATCTAAGCACGGAGCTGCACAAATCACAGGGAAAAATGACAAAGGCATAAAAGATCAAGTTGGAAATAGAGCCAAATTCTGAGCAGCTCTGGAATCAAAGGACAGAGGAAGCACTACAAGGAGAGCCAAAGCACAGGTTATGCATAAAGGAACTGTTTGTTTTTCTGCCTACAAGCCTAGAGCAAGTGTGTAGTGAAAAATTATCTACAGACAATAACTAACATGTTAATCACAACATGTAACAGGTTAATCACACAAAATGCAGTAACAGGTTAATCTCAGAGCATTGTAGAATTAGTCACATACGGAATTAAAGTTATATTTATCCTCATTTGTCCTAGGTTTTCTATGGAGTTGATCTATTTTGCACTTCCCAGGTATTAAACTGTTCATTAATTTGCATGCTTCCTTAGTGTTGCCCTGCAGGGCCAATATAAACACCACATCCATTAATTCACACATAGTCTTTTCCTGCTACATATCTGTTATAAAATTAAAATATATCAGCCAATTCATTAATTATTACAACACCTTCTGTAATGGAAAACAACGGAAAACATGAACCTATCAGATGCTACCATTCATTTGGGTATTTTTGACATGGTAAGAGAAAAAGTAACTCAAATCTAACTTCTGTAAGGTTATGTTAGTAGCGTATATTCTATCGAGTGTCTGTGAATTAATTATTTTAAATGCTGTTACCTCTTTCAATCACTCTCTTTGAATCCTCTGATGATCTGTCTTGCTGGAGGACCATCATTTGTTTCCTACTTCAAACTAGCTCTTCTATATACCTGACCCATTTCTATTTTATTTTTCAGAGTAATCTTCCCTCAGACTGCTTAAGAAGGTAAACAGTGTTACTGAATTACTTAGTCAACTCACCTAATTGCCCATCCACCCCTCATCTTTATGTAGGTAAACTCATTACGGCTCTCGATATTGGGTCAGATGCATTACTTCAAGGCTTTGCCTTCTGTGCACATATGGACTGGCAAGAGATCACACCTGGGTCCACTGACCTTCAAAACAAAGCACACAGCAACATGGTGAAGCAAACCTGTACGCGTGCCTTGGGTGCTCCTTCTGCCTGTCCAGTGCAGCACAGCCCTTTCATCACTGAACGTGCCCCTGCTTCACAGCTACCAGTACAATTGTGTAGTTGCCACTGATGTGATAGGTTTTGTGCCCTCCTCCTGCCTGCAATGCAAGTGAACAATCCCAAAATGGAATTTCAGCCTGAAGTTCTAAGCTTGTGCTATAACAACAGGTCCGTGTCACCCTGTTACCACAGGCTTGAGTGTCTTCTGACAAATACAAGAGGAGAGATTTAAATTGTATATAAGGATGAAGTTGTTTGCAGTGGGGGGGTTGATGAGGCACTATCACAGGTTGCTCAGAGATGTGGTGGATGCCCCACCCCTGAAGACATTCAAGGTCAGGCTGGACGGGGCTCTGAGCAACGTAATGTAGCTGTAGGTGTCCCTGTTCATTGCAGGAGAGTTGGAACTAGGTGACCTTTAAGAGTCCCTTCCAACTCAAACAATTCTATGATTCTATGATAAATTAAAGCCCAACTGAACACACTAAACCACATATGCCTCTTCAGTAGAGCTATCCATAACAACTTAGACAATAAGACTTAGATTCAGTGTTGATGGAGGACACACTAGTATTCATTGGAGAGCAGAAAGGTGTTCGTGCAGCAATGGTGCCTCCGGCATCCTTTAAATAGGACTAATCAAACAGTTAGTTTTCAGATAAAAGAACATCTAAACAAGTGGCGGCTGGATGTTTGTGTTCTGAGCTACTAATGCTCAAAACTGTTTATTTCCAAGCATCTTTGAAAAGTGAAAATCAAAACTGTATTATTCAAAATGATATTCATGTGGCAACAAAAGAGAAATTGGGGAAAATCTCTTGGTTAATACTGAAGCACCTGGATACGGCTGGAGAAAGACAACAAATTATGAATAAGCAAATAATCAGAAATCAATGGAAAGAAATTAAGTTTGTAGAATGCTCAGCTTTGGCAAATTTAGGGTAAAGGAAGGAGAATGCAGCTCGAACACAAGTAAACAACAATACTTCATTGCATAAGGCCTCCTCTAATCACATATAAAAGCAAAGTGAATCTACTTTAATATTTATACATTCTTTTACAAAAACTATTCTGGCTCCTGCTGATTAGTAATATCATAATCTGCATAATTTATGGCTTGATAAATATTTTACTTTTTTAATATTATACTAACAATTCTTACACAACTGAATTTAAGATCTACAATCTGCTACACCACTTTGGCCTTATCATAACCACAACTTTAAGTCCAAGTGAGCTAACTCTGTGGTCTGCATGTCCTCTGATGAGCAGCAACGACACATGTTCTGACAATGTTCTTGGCCACATGCTGACTGACAGTGACTGACTGCAGGAATGATCTTTTTATATTATTTTTTAAATAAGAAACAGTACCAAATATTATTTTTTAGATAAGAAACAGGACTGAATTAGTTGTTTCCTGTGTTGGGGACTAAATCCCCTAACTGTCCACACTGAACTTTTATTCTTTAGCCACAAACTGTTGCTCCAAGAACTTCTTAAACTCCTCAGCATCGTGGAGATCTGACCACAACATGTGCTTTTGTAGATAGTACAATAGTCTTTGTACTTACAAAATGTGGTGTACTTTTTGTTTTTGTTTTTGTTTTTGTTTTTAATGTTTTCTCTGAACATGATCACATTACGTCAGCTAAGAGAACTCCTACCAAAGCCACAAGTCATCCCGTCCTATGCAGATGCTCAGGGGGAAATACATTTCTTACCTTTCTACCAGGAAAGGTCAGAAAGACAGAGAAGGTACAGAGAAAACCCAGTTCTTATGATTCAAGTTTGCCTCAATTCCTGCTCTAGCTCACCAGACCCAACAGTCCTCCTAAACAGAAGCCCACATCTAATTATTTAAAGAAGGCAAGCTACACTATGCACCCTTTAAATACACATGCATATATACTATACACACACATGCATATGTATAGGTCAGTCCAAAATTAATGCCACCTATTTCTATGGAAATTACAACAGCTACAAAGAGCACAATAACACTATTTGATAGAGCAAATTCTCAGCTACAGCACATTATTTTTCAACACAGTCACCACCATTAGCTCTTCATTTTCCCCAACAATGACCAGGAGCCTGCATGCCATGCTCATAAAAATCTGCATCAGCTGAGTTGACCCACTGTCGCTGTTGCCACCGATGAAACATACCATCCACCACCTCACTGTGCTCACATCCACTGCTTGGACACCATCAACATTCAGCAAGTATCAATGAACGTCAAGGGGTGCATTTTTTTACATAAGGAGTAATACAGTGACACA
This sequence comes from Numida meleagris, assembly GCF_002078875.1. Lineage (NCBI taxonomy): Eukaryota > Metazoa > Chordata > Aves > Galliformes > Numididae > Numida > Numida meleagris. The sequence goes on along the minus strand of NC_034409.1, from coordinate 112,409,428 downwards.
CCTTTGCTTCACACGTACTTCCATGTCAGATGCCATTGAGTCAGACTGCCCCTCTCCTGCTGTCACACAGCAACAAAATTTAATGGAATATTGGTGGGAAGGTTCAACCTCTACTGCCATACCACCAACATTCGCCTCTGATATCATGGGTCAATATAATAAAATAAGAGGCATTACCTTCAGAGCAGCCTTTATATACAGAAATGTACGAATATATATATTAATATCTAAAAAGAAATTATGGCATTAGTTCATTTCTCAAATAAGTATCCCTTGTGCCTACTCTCCCACTACGCATATGCAGTAATGGTCCAAAATCTGTAATACATTTCAGGTTTTAGGTCACTGGACAACAGCCCACATAGAGCAGAAGGGATTGAAAATTAATAGCGCTGTTGGAAAGAAGAAAGAAGAACAAAGCCAAGCAATGATAATACTATCAAAATATGTAGTAGCCTACTAAACAGCATTTCTTACCAGCTTTTTTTTTCACTTCAACACAACATCAAATTCCTTAAATGTACAATATGCAAAAAGAAAAATTCAAAAGTTAGAAAACACTTTTCTCATTTAAAGATAAACAAGCAACCTGTTTTTTTCTAACAACTTTCTATTGTATTTTTTGAAGATGGCCAACACTCACTCACATGCCAAATATTGCCAATGATAGTTTATACAGAAATCATTATCATTTATCCCCTATTGCAGAGGAGATGCATTTATATTAATTAAAAACAAGAACCATCAGTCTTGACTATATTATTACAGAATGTAGATATTGCACTCAATAGCTACAATTTACAGTTTTGGGGTTGTATTTTTTCTCCTATCTCAAGTAGCTATTGAAAGATTATCCTTGGAAAACAATCAGCTCTTACTAGATTAAATGTTTGTTTTCATTCTGGGGTTTGATGGCTTTTTTTTCAGTACCCATTGTGCCTGTAATAACTTTCAACCTACAGTTAAACACCTATCTCTCCGCTCTCGAGCTTCCAATTTCTTCTTTGAAAACAGAGGCACTAAACAATATGCCTTTTAAATGCTTAATTTGTAATTACCTACTGAAATGTTTTCCCCATGTAAGTGCAATGAGAGTGTGAATATGCAGCTCAATTTACTTAAGAACTCATTCCTACATTGACACAGTTGATCTTGCTCTGCCGATGTCTTATTGTTCCCCTGTTGTAATACCGAGACTTTGAAAGACATACAATCACGTTGGATGCTGATGCCAGAGTTTAGGAACCAGACTTCCCTGCAGTGTCACCAAAGTCATGTGGCTTGACACCATTCTATGGTGGACTTGCACTTGTCCCACCTAGAGGACTTTGCTGACATGCAGAGGCAGTACTGACACTATTCTGATGGAGGGTGGGCAGAAGCTCCAAAGGAGGTCCTGGTGGCACTTATTGCTCCCAACTACATCCCAGTGAAAGTGCCTGAAGCTAGGCAGACTCCATCTCACTCTTAGCACACCCCTGCCTCTTCTGAGCTGCAATAGCTATACACATCCTCCTTCCTTCTTAGCAGAGATGGTATAAACCAAGTTGGAGGAGGAGGTTCCTTGTTCCCAGGCCCTTTGGCCAACAACGATGTTCTCGTAACGCCTGGAGACCAGGATGAAACTGCCAGAGGAGAACCACCAGAGAGAACCGCAGAAGTCCCAAAAGACAAGATGTCCTCCCTTGCCACACATGTACACGTGCACAGTTCAGATAACAGAAAAACAATCAACCAAAATGAAGTATTGCAGCCTTGGTGACCCCCAGGCATCCAGCCCCAGCCAGGTAAGGCACGGCTGCGGCACTGCCAAAGCTACTCACATCCCCAGAGAGAGGAGATGGCGGGGGAGGGCAGAAATCAGGCAGCTGCTGCTTGCAGGCTTCATATTAAACTAAAAATCAACCTCTCATTGCTAGCACTCTGAGAGCAGTGTTCGTGAGCTCTGCAGGGTGTCATTTTCATCTCTTCTTTGATGTGAGAAGGGTGGAAGTGATGGTGCATTAGAAATAGGAATGAAAGGGGCAGGTTGGGAATCATTAAGCAAGCTCCCTGTCTCTTAAAAATGAAATGTTCTTGAATTTATTCAGCCATTCATCTAATCTGGTCATATTAAAGCCAAGTATCTACGAAGAGAAAGATGCCCCGTGTTTCAGTCTCACTTCACTTTTGGATATACCCGTGGTATTTCTGTAGCCTTCAGGTTTGAACTAGTGAAGTACGAGCTATAGTTTAATTAACCATTACAACTTTTATAAGGTGTAATTGGCCTTACATCTAGTTCATTAAAGTAACAGTAGAATAATTCTGACAGTCCAGCCATGAGACAAGTTCACACAGAGCATTAGCAGCTCAGCTCCCTGCACATAAGTCAGTGTATATTTTCTGAAGAGATGAGATGAAATGGTACTAGTCATCTACTCCCTGCCAACTGTGCACCCAGAAAAAAATTTCTAAAGGGAGATGACCAGGAGCAAATTGACAGTTTCCAACCTCATTACTCCCCATTCAGCTCAACATATGTCAAGTGTTTGCACTAGGCAAACTGACATTTTAGCTTATCGTGGTCTACCCTGGAAACCTGATATTTATAATGTAATCATTCTATATCTGGCCCTGGAGCAGCTGCAGTTAAAGGAAGATGATATATTAAAGAGAAAGTCTCCATTTGGTGGCTATTTAGTAGGTGGAAGTCCTGTAAGACTGAAATATTCACAAACAGTTTGACTCTGATGAGACTCTGAGGTAAACTGAAATTAGATACTTTCCCCTCTGCCTTAACATTGATTGGAATTCACTTAGGTTTATATAGGCTTTTCTGGGACTCCTGACATTCACATGAACAATCTACTTGTGGGTGGAAAAGTGGCCCCTGGCTGACGCAGTCTTTCCACCACTCTCACCTTCTCCTACTTCACTGGTATTTTTGTTTTTTTTCTTCAGCCATCTCCACTTCTCCCTCTCCTGTCTTCTTTGAGCTATTTCCTGCCTTTACTTCACTTGTCCTTAAGAGAAATCTCCTTCCCTTCTCCAAAAAGAACTAATTTTCAGTAATGACCAGCAGTGACCTTTGCAGCCAGTGGACCTGTCTTCAAAGTTAATCCAGATGTAATTTTCCCTTGGTGCTGACAGGCAGAGCACAAGGAAACTCACTCTTGAGGCATATCAGCATGGTCTTCGAGACAAAAATCCCCACCGCCTGCTCTCCAGGCACATGCCAGCTTTCTCAACCAACGCTCTGAGCCAAATACAACTTGTATGGTGCTGGTTAGTAGCTAAGATACTCAGCTACAAAATAACCAAAACAGGCTATTAAAACCAAGCTACTAAGCCTAGTAAGACTTACTCATTTATCACAGTGTTAGCATGCCTAGTTTTCAGTGTATCAAGAATACTGTGTCTTGGGGCTCCCAGCACAAGAAAGATGTGGAGCTGTTGGAGAGGTCCAGAGGAGAATCATGAGGATGACAAAAGGGCCAGAGCACCTCTTTATGAAGAAAGGTTGAGGGATCTGTGCTTGTTTAATTTGGAAAAGAGAAGGCTCCAGGACAACTTCACTGCAGTCTTTCAGAATTCAAAGTGAGCTTATCATCAGGAAGCAGACTGACTTTTTACAGTCTGATAGTAATAGGACAAGGGGGAATGGTTTTAAAATAAAAGATAGGAGATTAAGGTTAGATATTAGGAGGAAAGTTTTTACTTAGATGGTGGTGAGGCCCTGGCACAGGCTGCCCAGAGAAGCTGTGGTGCCCCATCCCTGGAGGCGCTCAAGGCCAGGTTGGATAGGGCCCTGGCCAGCCTAAGCTGGTGGGGGGCAGCCCTGCCCATGGTAGAGGGTTGGGACTGAATAGGCTTTAAGGTCCCTTCCAACCTAAGCCATTCCATGAATCTACAGTCAAAGAAAACAAATCTGCACTCAGAGCACTGAGAGTGAGCTAGCATCTGCTATCTGCCTCCAAAAGGCTATATACAAACAGGCTGATGTGACTGATAACAATCTTGCTGAAGCTCAACATAGGCCTCAAAAAACTACGGGGAGGTGAAAGGCTTGATGTGTCAGTAAGTCTTTTTTCAAGGTATTCTACCAAACTATTTCTCATCAACAGCAGAGGCTTATGTCCAAAGAAATTCCTGACCTTTAATGAAGACAACTGTGTAACCAAAAGAACCTCCAAAAAAAAAAACCCACAAAAACCTTAATTAGTCTTGCCCAGACTGAAGAACTTGTCAGCTTCAATATCACACAATACCTGCACTAATAAGATTTAAATCACTTCAAGGAACTTGATGAGCTGCTTCTGTAATAACGTGGCCCAACTCTGCACTGACTTTTATAGCTGAAACCTTTCTGAGGTGATGCCCTAATCATCAAGAACATAATTTGGACAAGTATTTTTAAAACAGAACCATTTCCCATGCAAATACTTTAAAAGATGTGCTAAGGGTTTTTCAATCTTCTTGAATACTCGAATAATTTTTGAGCACATTTTGACCACCAAATCAAAGCACTCTACATTACATACTGCATTATAACACAGCAAATATAAAAGAGACTTGATAATTATTTGGACAATTGAGAGCATGAATAAAAAAAGATACCTGAACTGGGATGCTGCACGGCTTATCTGAGAAGAAAGCCTCTGAGCTGTAAGGTTTATATACTCTATGAACCTAACGACCTCAGCACAAAAATTTCTACCTGAAAAATGTATGCACTCAAGTCAAAGCTCAGTGAGTTTTCAAAGACTCGGGAGTTTTGTTGCATCAAGACTTGACATGAACTGTGAGCAGCAGCAAGTAAACTTTGGTCTCAAAACTGTTCAGGACAGCAACCAGCATCAAAACAAATTCTAGGAGAAGGAAAGCAAACAGTGCTGCTAACTCTAGTAGTCCTTAAGCTACCAGAAACCAGTGAAAAAATCTGCTAGCCTTTTCGTCAAAAGCAGAAGTACTAGTCAACAATACTCTAAACAACAGTAAACAAATCTACATAGGGCTTCACAAGGGATCCTCTTCTGCCATCAAATGAAACTATATATTTTGTTTATATTATGCTACCATAAATAGCAGCAGTAAGAAATTTAAAATGCAGTGTGTAACATTGCATGGAATGAAGAGAAAATACCATTTTAAGAGGTTTTTTGGATTTATCTGTGCATTCAAAAGCAGAATGAACCGATTTCATCTCAAAAGGTAGAGGGAACTTTAGGCTGAAGTGCAGACAGATACTGAAAGAAGCAGGGAAAACAAACAAGGCTGCTAATCTAAAGCCAATGCATCAGATATAACTTGCCAAACAAAAAAAAAAGTCATCTTTTTTAGGAACTCTAATCTTCATTAAGAAATAGGCTAACTCAGACTTTCTGCTGTCCTTCACAAGACCTTCACATTGACTTCTCTCCTCAAAAGAAAAAATGGCCATTGAAAGGAGTTGTTTCTAATTACTTCCATCAGTAACAGGTCGCAGTTTCTTGATAAGAAAATATTTTCAAGTAACAGTTACTAAAGAATGTTTCAAATATCAGATCTTGAATATTGTTATAATTGGAATTGTTGGCATGCCATCATAGGACCAAGTTTGAGAGTGGCAGAGCAGCGTATTTATGCACAGCTGACAATGAGGTGGAAGGCACTACTTGATGTGTAGCTAACACACAGTGAATGCAAGGGGAGGAGAGGAAATCTGCTCTGAAGGGATGGAATCCAGGGAAATCCACATTTTAAAAATGAAAACAAATGCTGGGAAGATCAGCCTGTGAAGAGATCCCTGAAAAACATTGGCCTGGCACATGGAGAAATCACAGTCCTAAACCAATATATCAGTCAACAAATGGATGAAGTCAAGCAAAATCAAGCAAAAATTAATTGAAAGTTTTGTGTGAGAGTGTACCTGAAATACTCATGTAAGCTTTGAGCTACAGAAGGCATATGTGTTTAGAAAAAACTGATAACCAGTGCAAAAAAAATGCCAGGAGAGGTAATGCCTTCTGTATTTGTTGTTGTCTTCCCGAATGTCTTTCTGAACACCAGGTTTTAGCCAGGTAGAAGTTATTGGGATCAACAAATGTAATGGTCTGTATTTTACAGGAGGTCAGACTGATCTAATGGTCCTCCTTGGTCTTAAACTGTCTGAGTCACACAGCAAAAAAAACTGACAGAGCTTAGGAAAAGAACACAGTGCTGCTGTAAGCCTCTTCCTTGCACTTCAACTGCAAATCTGTCTGCCATCTCAGAAGGAAAAAGAAGAGTGTATTTCAGAACAAAAATGCAACTCAAAGGATTCCCTACAAATATTGGTGAGTGCATATTGAAGACTTGAAGCAAAGATTCCTTGATTTAACTGAAATTACTGAAGATTTCCTTTATTGCTGAGTTCTGTTGAAGGTTTTAGTTTACGTAAGAAAATGAATGAACTTTCCTCTGCGTATAGAAGCCATCACTGTAAACTAACTGAGAGTAAATGTTTGTCAACATTATTTCAGCAACAAAGAAACAGATCAGCCAATATTTAGTAGCTATCTGTTCTGGCTTCTCCACCACCGTATCATCTTTCCTGCCTCCATAATTTGGGGAGAAGAATCACAGTATTTTTCTTCACAGATTATACACATTTAGACTGGCTTTGCAGAAGACAACCGCAGCTCAGACAAATCTCATCTTACATCCTAGAAGAAATGCACTTACCTTTAGTATGACAGAACATGTTACAGAATATTACTGAAACTCAGCTGATAGATGGACAGACCTGGAACGTGTGGCCTTTGAGAAAGATCTAGTTCACATTTCAGACAGAAACCATCTTCTACAGCACTAACCAATCTCCTGTATACAGCAACTTCAAAGACTCTTACCTATTTTCAGCATTAAAGCTATAGACCTTTTCTATAAAATAATACAAAAGAATAGCTACTCATGCTATAAAGACAACACAAGGTTCTTGGCACATTTAGATTCAACAAATATCACACTGGCCTGTTTTTAGCTATGTATAGCTAGAAAAATCAAATTTCATCTGCCACTCTGTCAGGCTGCATTCTGAAGTCAGTTTATCACTGCACAGAATACCAAGGTATTTATTTTCCCTGGCTAGGTTAATCTTCTGTTCCATAATTATCATGACTGCCAGAAACACATTCAATTCTGTTCCTACTTTTGCAAATGTTGCCAATTTGGGGAGAAGTTGAGCTGAAAAAGAATTTGCTCTTTTTTTCAACTGATAGGCAATATCAGAAATTGAGAAATATGCTGCCTTGGAAGTTGTATTCTTTGGAATGGTGGAGGTTAAAAGGGAGCTCTGGAGGTCATCTGGTCCAAACAGGGCCATCCTAAGCACACAGTTTCCTTTTTTGTCACCCATATACTTACTTATTCCTACATCTGTAGGATGTAGGAATCCTACACCTGTAGGATGGAAGCTAATTTTTTGGCCTCAAACTAAATTAAGATCTTTTAAATATTGTCACACTTGAAGTATTACAAGCAACAAACAGATGCAGACTACTACAAATGTAGTCAATAGGCAATATCTGTCTGTGTGTGAACTACGAATTTTCTACATTTCTCTCATCATCTGAGAAATCCTTAGGATGCAGTACATTCTAGGAGTCTGAAAACAGGACTGAAGACTTCAGACTCTCTCTATGCAACATACATAAGTAGCTTCCATTTCCAGATTTGGCTCATTTGGACCTGGCACAGCTCTCTTTACTTCACAAACCAGTTATGCCCTAAAGCTGTTGGAAACATGGAGAGCCAGGGATTTTTACTGGTAGATGCACCGCCATTCTTTCTACTGATTATCAGCATTATTAACATCGGCTCTCTTGCTGTTTTGAGTAAGAGAAGACAAATACACCTTTGTCCCTGCTTTCTGTGAAAATCACATGAAACCATAGGCTCAAAAATACACAAACAAAGAGTGCTTTCCTTGGGATACAAAAAAAATCTCATCCTTTTACTTCCTGCATTCCTCTGAAATGAACCTACATGTTAATTGGACAAAGAGAAAACAGGAAAGGGAGATGAGTATGGATGAGTACACTGCAGTCTTCTGTATATTTGTTAACGTTAGATCAACATGAAAACCTTGAATTGTTGCTCGTCAAAAGCCAGAGTATGATGTGAACAGTTCTAACAAAAGATTGAACTAAAGTTTATATTTTGAGGGCTGAGTGTATCCTTTAGAGAATGCAAAAGCCAGAGGAAAGCCAGATCCAGTACTCTTTAGTTCTTGATTGGCTTTAGTTTGAAGAAATATGGCATCTCTCATTGCAATACTTCAGAAGAAGAAAGACTAATAATACAAGCTTCAGCTAAATTTAATAACAATGAGCTACATTTTATGATCTTAATGGAACTAAAGTTAATGCGAAATTTAGTAAAGCTCTAGCTAGGTTGTATTCACTTAGTCAGCAAAGGAATATAACATAGGCAAAAGCAGAGTTTTTAAATCTTAGTCCTATCTCTGCTTAGCATAGTATTCTAGATGAAAACAAGAAAACACAAAAGCAGACAGAAGATCTCATTCCTCTAACTGTGATGGATTTTTTCTATAACCACTGGCTCACTAAGCATCCCTCCCTGGGCTATTTCCATTTCTGAACAGAGATAATAAGGTACCAAACAATGCAGAATTTGTAGAGCTCAAAATGCACTCGAGTTTGCAAATCACCTGGAGTCCTGCAAAGACAAGATCCTACTGTGATATGAAATATATTTATCTCATTAGAAGAGGGCATACCTATGCACATGCATTTATTTGTATCAGTGTTCCCTTATTTCAGTTTTCCAAACTTCCAATGATCTCCACATTTAAAACAAAAAAAGTTTAAAAAAGGGGGTGTTTTTGTTCTTTTTTTTGGTTTTTTTTTTGTTTTTTTTTTTACTCTCTTACCAAGTCTAGACAAGCTTTTTAGAACTTGAGTGAATTAAATAAATCTGAGGCCATAGATCCATATTCTATGAGGGGATCGAGACAAGCATAATCAGTTCACTGACAGAGTTCTATAGTCACACCAATGGAAAAGCAAAGTGTGTTTAAAGACCATCTCAGGTGAAGTGGATAAAGTCACCTTTGGTGTCTGCTGCAGGAGTGGCAATATGCCAAACTAAAACACAAATCTTCAGAGCTGCAAGCATCATTAGCATAAGTAACAGCAGATTAACCTAAGAAATTATGCCACAATGACCCACAAATTCCCCAGCTGTACTAATAATATCTAGACAGAAAAGGCAGAAAAGGTATCCTTCAAATGTAGTAAAAAAGCTCAGGGCCTTAGGGAAACCAAATACCAAGATGCCTTCTTCCTCTTTTTAAAGGCTTCTTTTGTAATACATGATCAAATAACTAACTGTCTGCATGCGTGAGAACATGCATGCAGGCTCAAAATAAAGCTGCATGTTAGTGAAGGAGCAAATAATATGTTGAAGTAGCACAATCTTTGCAGTCGAGAGCTCTCCTGCAGGGGTAATTCCAGCCAGGACATCAGCAATTGCTGCAAGTGTTCACAAGGAAGAGGAGGATGATTCAGGATATAAAAGAAAAGACAACTGAAATACATCCAAGAGCTAAGAAATGACTCATTTTCAACAATGATATTAATAACAGAGTGAGTAGGTGGTAGAGGCTGGTCAGTGTTACGTAACAGTAAACGCTACCACAGCTGTTGAATATGGATGAGAGGTGATCGAGACTGTCTATGCAAGTAGAACACACATCCACTGGCTGTCTTCCTGTTTAAGTATATCTGACAGAAGAGTCAATGTGATGCACATAGTTCAAAGTGGCAGCAACATACCTGTCCCGTTTGTTTGTTTTGCATGGCTTGAATTTAATCTTACGCAGTTCCAAGCAGGGTGACAGCAGCATGAAAAACAGGTTGATGTGATACATAAAATAGATGTCACTTTAGTCTTTATTTGAGAGCTTCAGCAACCAAATACTTTCTTTTACATCTCTGGAAAATGATATGTGTTAAGTTTAACTAAGTATTAACAGGCACCTTCAATCCTGAATATTACCTACAGACAAGAGAAGACAGCTCAGAAAGCAAATGGAAAGGGAGTCCATGTACAAAGAAAATGTAGCTAATACTAAGAAGTAAAATAAGATGTGAAAAAAAATAACATGAGAGACAAGAACAGGGAAATACATTTGTACTTTAAAAAGCACGAGGTTTTTATTAATAAAATGAAATTAAAAAATACTTATACCAAAATAATTAAATATATGTATTTTTAGACATTTTATAAAGGCCATAGGAACTTTAAATAACTGTTAGACAAGCCCTAAAAATAAAATGCATGGTGGCTGATTTAATGTGTTACTTGTTATGATACTGATGACCAGAGAAAAGAAGCCAGCTACACAGGTGATTGCAAAGGGATGAAAAAAATGCCAGTTAAATGATGAATAAACTGATTTTGTTTGATCAAACCAGAACCTATGTACACTTCCTGAAATTTTGCAGCTGTGACTCCTTTTTTACCTCACATCTACTGGCAAGGAGTTTTAAAGATGAAACATGCAGCATAAGAAGAATTCTCCTTTGATATTCTCAATGCCTTTCAGTTTCACCAATACATTCTTATTCTTCCATTTTCAGAAAACTGATGAAGTTCAGAAACATATTCATGCTATAATACTCATTATAATATTATTTCAGAGGGAACAATTCCAGGTATTCAATCACCAATTTCCACAGACACCTCGAGACAGAATTACAAAGTGATCTTACTGCTTCTACCTCTACAACAGAGGTTACAGTTTGGCATTAACATCAGGATAGGATGAGGGGTCCTTCCTCCCTAAACACTAATCTTTTTAATGCTCCCAAGCAGATCAGAACAGTGAGCATTGTATCTTGTGTTGTTCAGGCACTAAAAATCAGATGTGTAGCAGCTTCTCACGTTGTCTACAATGTTTTCAGGAGTTACATGCATTTATTTCAGTGTGATACAGCATCTCCCTACCTGGGCAGCTTCCTGTCAATACTGCTCCTCATTTCACCACCCCAAACATACAAATCACAGAATCACAGAATTGTAGGGGTTGGAAGGGACCTCTAGAGATCCTTGAGTCCAACCCCCCTGCTAATCAGGCTCCCTACAGCAGGCTGCACAGGTAGGCATCCAGGTGGGTCTTGAATATCTCCAGAGGAGACTCCACAACCTCCCTGGACAGCCTGTTCCAGTGCTCCATCACCCTCACTGTGAAGAAGTTCCTTCACATATTGGTGCGAAACTTCCTATGCTTCAGTTTGTGGCCATTTCCCCTTGTCTTATCCCCACAGACAGCTGAAAAGAGGTTGACCATTTCCCTTTGACTCCCACACATAAGATATTTATAAACATTAATAAGATCCCCTCTGAGTCCTCTTTTCTCAAGGCTGAACAGACCCAGGTTGCTCAGCCTTTTCTCATAAGAGAGGTGCTCCAGGCCCTTTGTCATCCTTGTGGCCCTCCACTGGACTCTTTCCAGGAGATCCCTTTTTTGTACTGGGGAGCCCAGAACTGGACACAATACTCCAGATGAGGCCTGACCAGGCCTGAGTAAAGGGGGAGGATCACCTCCCTCGACCTGCCGGCCATGCTCCTTTTAATGCACCCCAGGATCCCATTGGCCTTCTTGGCCACAGTGGTGCACTGCTGGCTCATGACCAACCTGTCAACCACCAGGAACCCCAGGTTCTTCTCTGCAGAGCTCCTCTCCAGCAGGTCACGTCTCAACCTGTACTGATACTCATGGTAATTCCTTCCTAGGTGCAAGACTCTACACTTGCTTTTGTTAAATTTCATCTGGTTAAATGCAGCATTTCCTGACATCACAGAATCAGAATTCTGCTGACCGTTCTGCTGGAGGACATGTAGTTCTCAGTGCTCAGAAACACAGAATAAAATACTTGAGTAGGTAAAAGGAAAAAATTAATTCTCTTAATTATTTTACTCAATATTTTTTTCTCTTCCCCTATCCACACTCCTGAGGGGAAAAGGCTCACCAACTCCACACTGTTTATTTGCCAAGGTTAGCAGCCTTTACTTTAATATTAAACCCCAGTCCTGATCTTAAATGGCCACAAATAGGATTACAAGAGAGCAAGTCTTTGAGAAACTGAATCTTCATTTTCTTGCTCTGAGCTGAACACATGCACCATGACAGCGCCACGCTGAGAACCATTTGAAATGCATAGAGACAGCCTTTTCTAACTATAGACAAATACGAACCCCTTTGATGTGCTCTTTAGGCCAAATTTCCAAATGTATCTTTTCTCTTAGGGACTCGATGTTCTTCAAGCAATGATTACAAAACCAACTAAAAATAGCTTAATTTTAGGTGTGCCTTACCCTACACTTACTTTTTCTGAAGCTAAACAACCCGTCACTGCTTCAGACATGCTTTGAATTACATAAGTAGGTATTTAAAACTCTACTCTCCAGTTAGTAATAGTACTAATAATAACAGTCAAAATGTTCAGCCTTGCGAGTAAGCAACATTGTATTAAAAAAACCCTACCAAACAATCAAAAACAAAAAATCAACAAAAAAACCCAAACCTGTATGAACGAGCTAGACATTAGGAAACTATGCTAACAGAAGGATATGATTCTGCTTCATGTATAGATTAACTTTCCTTTACTGAAATTTCAAGTTCCATAATTATGCACTGAGTATCTCTTATGCTGTTCTTGAGCAATGGAGCTCATTACTTAACTACAAGTAATTTGACTATTCCAGAGTACTTGTGAACTATTAGTGGGACAAACGATTTACAGGTGCTAAGCATCATGCCAGAGTGCACAAAGAAACATCACAGATCTTATCTCAAAAAGCATTGGCTGTGAAGATTAACATTTTATTCCAGTAACGGGGTGGGGTAATTTAATTTCTTTGTTTACAAGGAGAGAACGTACTGCCAGGCTTCCATAAATAATCTTTGACAGGCCCACAGAAGTAACACATGAAGACATGAACCTGGCCTCCAGTAACAAGTTTGCTCACTCCTCCCCAGATCCTTTTCACTGAAGGCAACAAAGATACCCAAGAACACCCAGATTTCTATTGAGTGTCTCCACTGACCCACGATTTGATGTCAATTCCTGTTCTCTAACTTACTTGTAAGCCAGAAATAATATCCACCTCATACATTTTAGCAGAGAGCTAAAATGACTACTGGCCTGCTGTACAACCTAGGCACCAACAAATAAAAATAAGACCTCTCTTACTCCCAACAAAGGAATTGTGACCCTTTACACTTCCAAAGACCTTTACATTTTTGTTGTATTTAAAGGTCTTCCTCTCTACAGCCTACAGTCCTAATCACTGAAACAAGGCTTTTCCCGCTTTTTAGTGAAATACTGGAATGTGAATCCTGGCAGTGCACAGGCAGACAGGAGCCTGGTGTTGACAGATCATCAATGTCTGAAGCTGAGAGCTGACAGAGGGAAACAGAGGCTTTTAATTCCTAGTCACGCATTTGAAATCAGTAATGAATAAGATAAAATGGTCCCAAGGCAACACTCCCTGAACATAATATCCTCTGACCTTTTACTTATCTCTCCAAATACGCCTCTTTTTTTTCTTTCTTTTTTTTTAAGAGTTTAAACAAGTTTCTCCTGTGATATCATTTGCAGAAGGCTCCAGTTGGGAGGTCCAACACAACTCTTGAACCTAACAAGCCTCTGAACACACCTCATTCCACCTCCATTCATTCTTCTACTTAAAACTTTTATTTTACAGGAACAACTGGATTGTTTCAAACTTTGGTCACACTAACAGTGTTGGAAAGGAACACAGCCTGCAGAAAACAATCTGCTATGTTAGCTTTCCACATCCAGCAAATGACACCTTGTTCTTCCTCCTGTGTGCTACCCAGTAAGACATGTCTTAAAACCTTCTCAACCTGATCTACAACATATTTTCTCATCACTGATAATCACAGAATGACAAAACAATGCAAATGTCGTAGAAAATTCTAATTTTTAAAACTTCATTAGAAACAATAGATAACATCTGTACAAACCAAGAGTTGTGGAATGCCACAAAAACTTCATTTATATAACCTTTTTTCATTTTTTTTTTGTTTGCTTGTTATTTTTTGTTGTTGTTTAGAAAATAAACTACATTTTATGCGGCTATTTATATAGGATATATTTTGTTAATGTGTTTTACTATTTTCTTTTAACACTTTGAAAGGGCAGCCTATCACAGGCTGTGGTAGGTCTTTGTTTCTAGCACAAATCTCTTTCACTTGTAAGTACTTAGAAACAAAGATACATCCTCAGATATGGTTAAAACTCAAGTTTCAGTGGTATATTATGAGTAAAACTAACAAAAAAACTGCACTGTATATAATTTCTCTAGAGTACAAAAATATTAGCACAGCCAAGACGCTTAATGCTGCCCAAAAATTAATTATTTATGCTCCTGATCCCAGTTCAAGTGCACACTAACACTGGCTTTAAACTAGTAACAGTGCCCTCTTTGTGATGGTTTTCACCTTTTTAAAACAAGTTCAGGATGAGTATCTCTTGAGTAACTCTTACTACTTCAGAGAGGGGTTTCACATTACAACATTTTTAAAATTTATTTTTAAACGAAGTAAGAGCTGTAATCAACACTCATCCATTCTATTACTAGTTATCCCTTCAAATAACTGAAGTTGAGTCATTACCTCCTGACCATTTGGAAAGCTCACTTGGAATAATCCTTGCCAAACTCACTGTGGTGGGTTGATGTCTGTCAGCGGCCAGACACCTACCCAGCTGCTCTCACTCCCTCATTAACAGGATGGAGAAAGAAAACATGATGTAAAAGCTCAGGGGTTCAGGTAAAGACATGGAAATAATTACCCGTTACTATCAGGGATGAAACTAATTCAATTCAGTGAAGATTAAATTAATTTATTGCCAATTAAAATAGATTTCAATAGTGAGAAACAACAAAAAGACTGAAATAATACCCGCCTTTCTTTTTCACAGGCTCTATGTCACTCAGGGGCTCCTAGCTGCTTCCCATTACTCAACAGAGGAGAGTAGCACAGGGGGATGGAGAGTGAGGGCTGCAGTCAGTGGTCAGCTCATAACACTTTGTCTCTGCAGCTCCTCCACTGTCACTCTCTACCCCTACTCCACTTGGGAGTCCCTCCCATGGGATGCTGTCCTTCAGGATAAACCTGCTCTGCTCTGGACTTCCCATGGAACACAGTTCCTTCAGTGTGGATTCCTCCATGGGCTGCAGCATAGATGTTTTCTCTAGTCCTCTCCTCACGCTGCAGGGAAATATCTGCTCCCCCATAGTCTCCTCCATCAGCTGACAGATGATCTTTGCTGTGGCACACAGAGCACCTCCCCCCACCCTTCTTCACAACCTCACTGATCCCCCTGCAGCTTCTCACTCCTATTTTCTACTCTTCACACACTACACTTCCACAGAGGCATCACCAGCCTTGCGGCTGGGCTCAGCTGTGACCTGCAGTGTGTCAACATGGAGCCAGCTGTGTCCAGTCTGGCCCAGCCCTCCTGCCCTGCCCAGCAGCCCTTCTTGCCAAAACCCACAATACCTATACCCAACTCTGTCATTAAGGAAATGGGCATCACTCTACCACACCTCCCTCCAGAGTTCTTGCTCTTCCTCATGCAGAGGAGAGCTGACATGAGCCATGGTACCACCACCTATCCATCCAGTACCCATGCTGTTAGTAGATGGAATTGCTTTTCAGTCATGTTGATAGAGATCTGTCCAGCAGCACCAGTATTAGTTTCTTTCTCCTTTAAACTCACGCAGAGCTGGGACCAAATGAAATCCCAGAGAACAAAATAAAATTGACAATTTCAGTACTGATTCACCTCTCCTCCAATGTTTTATTGCACTTTCTGTATTTCTGCAAATCCTGGGGCAAGGTATTAAACCAGAAAACTCTGCTACAACAGAAACTAAATACATAGGTTATAATCTCTTAAATTATGATAATGAATATAACTTTTCTGAGAAGGCTGCTCTGTTGGGTAAAATCCATTATGTCCTCAATTGGCAGATCTCAACATATTGCATAAAACAATGGAAGAAAAAACTGGTTCTATAATATGGCATCTCTAGTTTTCCCACACGTAATAAACTAGGTCATATTTTCCTCTTTCATATGTTTTTCTTTCTCTTTCAATTTTAGTGTTTCTGCTGAAGTACAGGCTGTGAAGGATTCCCAGTGACATACCTACCTCTGACTCAGACAGAAACTACAGCATCTAATATCAGTAGCCCTGCGTTTCTATGGCACCTCAGAATTATCAGTGGATAGTATGTCTCTGAATGATACACTTATCTCTAGCATCCTGTGTAAAATCCTGAATCTGTGCTGGTAACAAGAAGGCCACAAAATACAAGCCCAGTTCTGCAGAGGGTACGTTACAGCTTCACAGCTGGCCAGGGCTTGCAGCCATAATTCTGTGTCTGTTTCTGAGGAAACAAATCAGATACTTCATGTCAGTTATATATAGTTCCCTCGGGCAAAGAAATCCCTTCTTGCTATACACTTCAGGAAGTGACATACACACTGTTGTCATAACAAAAAATACTTTGATTAAATAATAGATGAATCAGTATACTGTTGTCTAGGCTTACATGGGTTTATAAGAAACTATGGAGGCTGCTCTGGAAGTCATGTCTCCCATTCTATTATGCTGGACCATGACGGCAGAGGTGGATGTTGGTGGTATGGCAGGAGAGGTTGAACCTTCCCACCATTCTGTTAAATTTTGTTGCCGTGCAAGAGATGGCAGCAGAGGGGCAGTCTGACACAATAGCATCTGACGTGGTGGTGCATGTGAAGCAAAGGTGTGTCACTGAATTCCTCCCTAAGGAAAAAATTGCACCCACTGATGCTTGCTGCACGTTTACGGAGACAAAACAGTAGGTGTGAGCACAGCAAGGCAGTGGGTGGTGTGTTTCAGCAGTGGTGATGACAACATGGAAGACAAGCCACTCTCCAGATGGCCAAGCACAGCTGTCACATCATGAAATGATAAATATCTTGATTAGCTCATCCACACAAATCAGTGGATTATGACCAGGGAACTGTGTACAGAGCGGAATATTGGCTTCAATGCATTGGAAACGATGGTGGCAACATCGGGATATTGCAAAATTCGTGCCACCTGGATCCCACAAATGCTCACAGAGGAACAGAAAGAACACTGTCTGCAAGTTTTTCAAGACTTCTTAAACCAATACAAAGCTGAAGGTGACAGTTTCCTGGATCAAGATGTGGTGTAACCACTATGAGCCAGAGTCTAAAAAGCAGTCCATGGAGTAGTGACATGTGAATTCCCCATTGAAGAAAAAGTTCAAGACATAGCCCTGAGCTAGTAAAGTGATATGAAATGTCTTTCAGGATAGGAAAGGGGTGATCCTTCTGGATTTCCTAGAACTTGGACAAACCATCAACTCTGACCTCTATATCACAATGCTGACTAAGCTGAAGGCTCGAACTTCCAGAGTCAGTCCAGAGAAGAAGACAACCTTTCTCTTACAACATGATAACACCAAGCCACGTACCAGTTTGAAGACTGGAGCACACTTCCAGTCTTGGCTATACTGTCCTACCACACCCACTGTATGGTCCAGATCTGCTGCCTTCTGACTTCCATGTGTTCAGATCAATTAAAGATGGGCTGTGTGGGCAACATTTTCCTAGCAATGACACCATCCTCCCAGATGAGAAAAAGTGGGTCACTGCCACTGGTACTGATTTTTACAAGCATGGTGTGCAGGCTCTTGTTCACTGCTGGTGAAAATGCATAGATAACGGTGGTCACTGTGTTGAAAAATGGTATTTTGTAGCTGATAATTTTCTCTATCAAACAGTGTTATTGTGCTCTTTGTATCTGTTCTAGTTTCCACGGAAATAAATAGGAGGCATTACTTTCAGAGCAACCTATATACTTGATGTATCTTGGCCAACAGAGCTGCTTGAGCTATTGTGTTTTTTTTGATAGGGCAGCCAGGCTGCTGAATTCCACAGTAAATACCAATCTAACTATGGACTCTTGAAAAACTCATTTGTTTGCTGCCAGAAGAATAATCATGATACTCTTATGGCAACATACTGTTTTCCTATGTATAAATCATCTTCTTTATGTGTCCTAACACTTTGGCCAATGTTGATGATTAAAAGGAAGTCACATCTAGGTTCATGTAGTTTAAAACACAGTGTGCCTGAGGAAAATGTGGGATTAGGTATTATGACCAACAATCAGGTATTACTACTGAAAGAATCTTTAACTTGCTAAAAGAACTTAAAAGAAATTAAAGCACAACTTCTCTGAAGGAAATAAAACATTTGATTTTTTTTTGCATTCTGAGGTCAGACGTTGGTGTTGGATTTGATTTGTACACAGTGCCAAGGTGGAAGGAGCATTTTGGATTTCTGCCTCTTAGTTATATCTTTAAATTAGCAGCCTGAAACCCTCCTCACAGCTTTGCCTTGGATATGTTTGATCTTGGTTCTTGTTGAATCATAGCCGGCTGCCTAATATATCCAGCTGCCTAATCCTCATTATTTTTCATGTTTTGAAACAAAACACAACCTGGGAATAAATATAATTAGTGGAATTGACCAACATCTGTGACAAGCTTTTTGCTCTCAGCTTCTGAAGACATATCTGAAAAGACACATGCATACAAAGATTTAATCACAGGATCAACTGGGCTGGCAATTCACTTCTTTGTTTTTGAAATGTTTTCCTAAATACAAAATTCATTCACAAGACAAAAATCCCTTATGATTTCCAGTAGTCTAAAATAAGACCACCAAAAATGATCAGTCAAGAATTTTAGTATTAATCTGAGAGTCACCACAGATATTAAACCATAAACATCCTCAAATTCTCTTATCAATCTGAACTTCAATCTTCAGTCACCAACTATTTTAACAGCACAAAAAGCATTTCATTAAAGCGCTCATCCAAAAATTTTCCATCCCTCACAGCTGGCATAAATATAACATTTTCCAGGTACATGCAGACATCTAACACCTTTACTTTTCTACTTTGCTACTGAATTCAGTTCAAGACCTGAAATCATCGCTGAAGACAAGAGATTGCATATTTTCAGTGTTTGCAGTCCTTATCTCATACTGGACCAACAGTGAATGAGAAGCAGCCTGGGACTGCAAAGTAAAAACTCTGGTCTTTGTTAAAATCCCCCTGTTTAGATGAATAGGTGAATATTTATTCTTGCCCTTTGAAAGTGTAATGCCTGTACCTAGGGAATATTTATTAAATGTTATTTGTGACCATTAGTATCAAATTATAGAGAAGTTCCAATTACAAAGAGTATTTTGTAGCAAGAGGAAATAAAAAAAGCACATAAAAACATAATATGGAATATGCAAATGTTGTCCCTAAAATGGATAAAGTTGAAGAATCTTCTCCCAGTATCTTTGTTTGGATTATGTGTTGCAAAAATATATGTGACACACGTAACAGCAATATAAAAATAACAGGCTCCTCATGAAAAGAAAGTCCACAGGAACAGCATACGGTGGTTTTATTTAGTGTGGCTTTTGAGTTTCAGGGAAATGGATCAATATAAGTGATCAGGAGTGAATGCTAAAAGAATTTGACCCTGTAAAAGAAATTCTACATGCTCTTTCTTCCTAAGCATAAGAAAGACACAGAATGAGAAGAAGGTAGATTAAGAAAATAGTTTCAAGCAGCTTAGTTTCTGTTGAAATTTTGCTTTAACATTTATTGATCTATCTTTTTCCCCAGCCACGACAAGTCATAGAGGGGAAGGAGGGAAGGAAGTGGAGGAAAAAAGAAAAAAAGTCTTTGTGAGCACTGGTCAAAACCAAAGGCTTCTTTGACCATTACAGCATACTGAGTTTCTGTATTATCGAGGAAGTCAGAGTGCTGGTTGCAGCTATGTGCAATGTCTTTCGGGATATGTAAATGAAAGAAACACCTTGTAAAGAACAGTGTGTTGTAATGTAAAACACTAAGCCAGAAACTTGGGGATACTAATGAAAACACTATGTGCCTAATCTTGTTTTATTCTTCTGATTTTCCTCTTGTAAGACTAAGATCTCTTCTAAAGATAATAAAAACTTAAAAAATGCAGTGTAGATGGGGTTTTAAGATTTTTGTAAATGGGTACGTCTTGCATCCTGCAAAACCTTGCAATTCTGGCACACAGATGCTCAGATCATTAAGGAAAATTTAAAAAATAAAAGATGCAAAACTATTATTGCCTGCTTCCCCATTTCTGGTAGAGTCCTGATTTACAGACTCCTTTGAGTTCTTCCCCTTTCACAATTGCATTACTGGGTCTACCACGTCCAGAACATTTCTGCAAAGACTCTACAGTGACACCATTTACAGCCCTAGTTTTGCAGCAAACATTTTGGAGAGCAGAGTAAGAATAAGGAGATGGGCTAAAACCATCTGCTACAACATACAGAGGAGCACCAAGCTTAAGGCTTTTTTTTTATTATTATTTCCAATTCAAATTCAGTAATCTTCTGGTCTGAGTACCTAGTGATTTCACTGGACAGTATATCAGCCTATGGAAAATCCTCACACTTTTCTCTGGATGTCTTTACTGAGCAAGTCCAGCAACTGTTCAGTTAGAATGATGAAACTTCTCCCTGCCCCTCACTCCTTCCAACATCATGAAGGAATTTAATGTGCTACTTAGCTACTACCAACAGCCTCTGGAAATCTCAGCATTTCCTATGGAGATTAAAACTATACAATTTCAAGGATAGGTAGACTAATCCTTTATGACCTCAAATACAACCCCAAAATTATTAGCAAATTTAATTCTTTTATATGAAAAAAAACCAACAACAACAACAAAAAAAAACACAAGAACTCAAACTCCTATCAGCAGAATTTAAATCTTAAAGGAAAAAAATGTTTAGGGACTTAGTTTATTAATACATTCTGATTAGGCAAAATATATGTGAAAAGTTGGCAGAGGAAAACTACATGTTCAGTAATATCCCTTGGACAGCCTTGACCCCCACAAATGGCATTCCTCATGCCTGTTTTACAAGGTGACGACCGCCCATTCATCCAATGGTTGTCTCATGCAACAAATGACTCCCTTCCATTGCTCAACTTTACATGTCATTTTTACTCTTGCTCCAGTGGATTCAGAAATAACAGATTTTAGTGACTGAGAGAGGAAGAGTCTCTCAGTCTCCTTATCTTAGGTTAGCTTCTCATGATCCTTACCTGAGATAGTCAGACATTTCCCAATACTGTGCATTAATAAAACAGAATTTCCTCTTTATTCAGTAGGAACAGTAAGTTGAGTGGAAACAGCAGCTGAACAGTATCAGAAAGCCAAGAATAGTAGCGCAACAAATGTGTCTCTGCTGTCAGAACAAACAGTCACAGCACGTGGGCTTAGTCTCAGGATGCATTCATCCTGGGGTGGTGGCACAGTGAACTGTACAGGAAGCACATGTAGAAGTAGTGGCACCTTAATGCACTTCAAAAGCTCAAATTCTGGTTAAGAATATTTAAAAAAAAAAACACACAACAAAATAAAAAGAAAAATAGCTAGTCTCAATAAAGTACTGAAAAATTCTGCCAAAAAAAAACCCTCTCTCTACCACAGTTGAACTCCTCACATGTCTGTGAGGAAGTCTCTTCAGGTTGACCACTGCTTTCTTGCAAGAATCCTCTAAAAGGCAAATTGCCTCAAGACAATTTAGTTTTGTCTAGAAATTCTAGAACCTTTTCAGGACCACTCTAACTCACACATCCAGCTCCATACTGAAGTTTCATGTTTCTCTGGCCAATAAGGCCAACATACAGTCCTCCTGAAGCATCAGGCATCTTTCACTTCCCTCCCATGCATGTTTTCCTCACTGACTTGAGCAACTCCGTATCCCAGTTCCCTTTTATTGTAGTAAGAACAAGGCACTGACTGAACTTGCAAGTGTTTCACTCAACAGATGTTGGTGACAATTATCATCACATAATTCAGGCAGACTGTTCCAACTCTAATTCTTAATATTTGTTCTTGCCTGTCCCTTTCCTTGTACTCATCTCAGACTTATTTATCCCCTCTTTTTCATTCTTCAGTTCATGTACCTAAGCAACAACATATATCCTGATATCTCTTCCTCAGTTGAACTAATATATGCACATATTGGAGGTACATGCCTGTAAATCTATACGAAAACGAGTGTATTTTTCTCAGATTGTCACACTGTCTGGGACTGCAGATTTCTTATCCTTGGCTGGGATTAATAACCTGAATCATGTGAGAGAATGAATATAATCAGTTTCCACCCCATTCAATAAGTAACCCTTTACATTTTTCTTAATTATGGCTAGCCAACAAGTGAGTAAACTTCCTGTACCCTTGCACACCTTTTAGATAACCCTTCCAGAAGTGGTTTTAAAATATTGGTACCATATCTAAATATAAAGTGAAAGATACCAGCTATAGAAATTAATTCAGGAACACAGAATGGAAAGAGGATTTATATGCAAGATAAAATGCGCATCAGGCTTAAGTGAGACAAATACACAGTTGGATATCTGCATGTATCTACAGTGGAAACATCTGCTTGCTCTTACTGCTACTTCTCTCCTCTTTTCTTCTTCTATTTCCGTTCTTTTGCTTCCCAAAACCCTTTGAATATAGATGCTTTTTTTTTCCCTATTATTTTTCATCTTTGATTACTAGCTTGTAAAATAATGAAAAGAAAGCAAAATGAAGAAATTGCTTCCTTTAGTCCCACCAGATCTAGAATCTCATGGCTAAGGTCCAACTCGACACTTTGCATCTTTTAAATTGTTATTTTCAATAGTCATCATTATATACAGGGGCTTGCTCATTATACAGGCCTGTATTACTGTAGCTCTATTTATAATCAACAGCTAGCTCCATCTAGTGTCGTCTAAATCCATCAGCAAAACGAAAACCAAAAACCTAATCCTAGAGATAAAACAAAAACAAACTGTAAAATCACTTGTTGAATGACAGCCACACACAACACACAGTTACTGGCATCACAAAGAAAAGACAATTTCAAGTCACTACACTATGATAACAGCCACACAGCACTCCTGTCACAGGGAGTGACCAGAGCTCCAGAAGAACACATATAATACATGCAATACAGAACAGTTTTAATGCTACCCTGAAAAGGTAAATGGCACTTAATGCTGTTTATGTGGGTTATTCTCCCTCTGTTGTTTTCATCATTGTCACAGACAAATTATTGTTACAATTAACAGTGCTTCCCTGAAATAAAACTATCATTTTTGTTATCAAAACCACAGAACCACTTTTGGCTATACAAACCCCACAGTAATACTGTCCATTAATAAGTACATCTCTCCTCCCAGCAGTTCTAAAATAATTTAAAATGCCTCCCAGAGGTGATCAAAGCAGGGAAATGTTCCTACTACCCAACAGTATATCAGTTTTACTGATCTTTACCTTCAAACTTCCTCAGGGCTGGTTCACTGCTGTGTATCTAGAAACATCTATCTTTCTGAAACTGTTACAGCTTTACTCAGCAACATTTAGCGTTTAATAGCCTGATCCTCTTTTGACAAGATTACATAGTGTACAGCCAGCAAAGTCATTTAAAATAAAGTCAGAAAAGTGAATATCCTGTATGATGACAGATTTATTGGAAAAAAAACCAACCTGGAAAAAGTGATATAACTGGTGAAGAAGAGAACTTACATTGAAAAAAATCATTTTGTATAGCACAATAATCCAAATAATTTAACATAATTATATCCTGTGAGCTATCAAGAAGAGTTTAGAAGGGAAGAGAGGTCCTGCTTACACTTAGAAAACAATACTTTTACTTCTTAGGTCCAGGGCAATCCAGCCAACAGAGCTAACATCTGTTTTAAACCTGTTCAAATCACCTGTTCAAAACTGTCAAATGGTTTCACCCTAGTGGTGATAAAATATATTTCAATATGTACAGTATAGATTTAACGATTTGCTCCCCATGGCACAGAGGAAATATATATATTGCAAGGGGGAGGCAGACAGGAGGAAGCAACATATATCAAAAAGATGCATGTATCTTTCCATTTTCTCAAACTTTCTAAAAATAGTCAGTTGGAAGTTATGCTTGTGACCCATCTACTTTAAAGTACTCACAGCTAAATTCAGTGATTATACAAAAATCTCCCTGTAATACAGAATGTGAGTTTAATAAAATGCAGACTTTCTGATGTTTCAAAAATAAGAATACTCAAATTTTCAATAATTTAGCAGGCACTGTCATTTCTCATTAACAGCCTTCAAAATCCTATCTGAAACAAGCTGATACGGATAAATTAAGAGCAGTAATCAAGCGAGAAATGACAGACCAGCTGGGTAGGCATCAAGTTGGCAAAACGTGAATACAGTTCAATAGCTGAAACAGATGCTGGAGTTGTTGAGAAACCCTGCAGGAGATATTGATGTATTTTCTTTATATAATACCGAACAACCAAATAAATGTCAAGAGCTAAAAACTGATGGGGAATAAAACCTGTCAGCAAAACTAACTATAAAGCCAAGACCTGCAATAATATCTTTCCATTATACATTTGTGCATGCATCTTCATTTCCATGGGATTCCTCAATATGCCAATATATCAGTCAGAGCTCACAAGTGAATCAGAGGAAGCCTCTGCCAGTCTTCTCTTTCACATTTGTTTCTATCTACCTGAGGCTTCCCAGACTTAGAACAGACTTTATTCTTCAGCCTCATCCTAACACAACACTCTTGCAAGCAAGCGAGTCCCCGAGCTTGTAGGAGAGCAGGAAAGAAAGGGTAACACAGGCACAAACGAAACTGCAAAATCCATTCTGCAAAAGGAATGTTGTTTTCAGAGTTTCCGGACCTCGGCAACAAATCCTCTGCCATCAGCGGCAGCTCATTCTAGCATATGCTTTGTCATGGTCAGTTTCTAATTACATTCGTAATGATGCAATAGCTTTGATAATCCTACCTTCCATGCCAGCTGGTTTTCTTGTCACTCCATCACGCCAATAAGTTGGCTGCCGTAACAAATCAAGATAGTGCAAAACAGCATCTTTCCCCTGCATCTGTCATCTTCCTGAAAGCATTCTATTACTGCCGACTGCTGGGAACCAGAAAGTCTATTTGAATTCCAGCAGCTCCCCTTTCGCATGATTCAAGTTAGGTTAGGTGGGCATGCCTAACATGATTCTCTCCATCATTTATTATGCAGCTGCTACACCGTCAGTGTGGTAACCACTCTGACTTTATCTGATACGTCAGCCTTGCAAACCTATACCTCTGAGCAAACGCACGAGCAACAGAAGCATCTTGCATTTAATGAGCATTCTCTGTGCCTAAAGAGAGTGCATCTGCAAATCTGTTTCAAATCCTGCTGCTTGCATTGTCCTCTAAGGCTGATGCAAATGTTTGAAGATTCTTTTAGTCTTGCATTTCATCATTTCAGACAGCACGGTTCTTCAGGCACGCTTGAATTACTCACACATCAGCTAAACGTTTGTTGATTTCTGTCCAAACAGCACCTTCCCGTTGAAACTCTCGGCTCGAAAGCTACTTCTGAATAACAGCACTGTGTATTCAGGCTCTCAACTCCGTTTCGTTTTAAACGTGGCTTTTATACCCCTGCCTCAGCACCCGTATTTAGCTCTTTCCGTGGTAATGAATGGCTGTCTAATGAGGGAACGGCAGATTTTAAAGCAATTTATCTAGACCTACCTGTAGGTGACTTTTGCTTTTTGTTTTAGACATTTCAGCGGTAAGTGGATAGCTCTGTTAGAGCATCTTGATATTCTTAAAGTGGTAAGAGCACCACCAGGAGCTGCTTTTCAGCAGCCTGTGGAGGACACTCCATAGCGACAGTTTGCTTAACTGCCTCCGAGTATCACAAATAAAAGTGATAGGATTGTTCTGTTGTCTTTATTTTCTTTTGAGATGGGGTAAAAACATGCTTGCATCGGTGATTTCAAAAGAATATTAATAGAAGTTGACATATCCACATCAATCATCCACAGAGTTAAATTAGCTGCATCTCCTCCCACCACTTCTGCCCGAAATTCAGAGTCGAGGCGGTTCATCTTTAATGCATCTGCTGCTTGCTCATTATCTGAATAAATACCCCCAACCCCACACTGGAAAGTTTGAATACCTGAGGCAGAAGAAAAAAAGGACATTTTAAAACAGGCAACAGACTGACAGCAGCCAGCTCAGGGCTGTTCAGCAGCTCTCATACTCCTAGCACAGAAGACTCAGGGTTTTGCTCAAAGCTCACTTCTTCACTCAGATAAGTTGTTTTCAGCTCCCCCCAATGCAACACTTTAATCTTCCCCTCCCCCACAATTTCCCAGTATCAATTCATTCCTGAACCTCCCAGCTGTGGAAGAGAAAGCTAGCAAAGGTGAGCATAGGGGAAGTTCTAAATCACAGAAAATGAAGGGAGGGAATTAAAAAAACGAGGAAGAAGAAACGTGGTTACCCTGTTGCCTCTACCTCTCTGAGCTCTGGGCCTCCAGGAGCAGCGTTACCACTGGGTGGGACCGCAGGGAACGTCCCTCTTCCCACTGCAGAGTTGCAGTGCCAGGGGCCAGCAGCAAGGTCCCATCTGGAGAGCTCCAGCACCGCAATGAGGGCTGCGACTTCCCACTCTCACCCATGTCTAAATGGCACAGCTGACACCTGAATGAGCTAACAGCACGGCGCGGTCTATATTTGATACTGTATTTATTCCTAGCATGCTGCCAGAAAATGTCTTTTTAGAGATTTCATGTAAATAAATGAGAATTACTACATCTGTTCCTCTGTCTGTAGCAGCACATATCAACAAGCTAATTTGGCATTCAAGGCAGAGACAGGCCTATCATAGAGTTGCAAAGTGCACAACTATAAAGTGCCTATCTGAGAATACTGTCAGCTCCTTTTTGTTCACAGTTCAAGTCATTTCTGAAGTGAAACAAACCAGACAATAAATGAGGACTGACTTTGAAGTCCCCATAAATTCAAAGTACATAAAAGGATATGCTTAATATTTCACACTTCTAGCTGCATTATGATTTCTAAACCAGAGAGGCAGCAACAAGCAATTTACATGGTATTTCACAAAAGAAGAGTTTGAATTCATAGCTTATATAACCCATGGTTGTGGGGAAGACCTACAACACTCTGAAACTCATCATATGCTTGTTTTCAGTGAATTCCGAGCAATACAAGTTTATAGATGGAGATATCCAGAAAAAAACATTTCATGTATAAATAACCCAAATAATACTGGTAAAAGAATGGGGACATCTGCTATAGGATAAACATAGTTAAACAGAATCCTATCACACCAGAGAAACTGATGCCCTGAAAGTACAAAAATGGAGTCAAAAGGAGAAAAAGACAAAGTTACATAAAATATTTCTGGAGAGATTAGCATGGCATCTGCTGGGGTTTATCATCCATTATTACTCCCCTCCAGCAGAGCATACAGTGGATGTGATGCAGTTCAGCTGCTCAGACCATTCACATTCAGATCAGCACTATGGGAAGTAGCTTTTTTTTTTTTTTTTTTTTTTTGGAACTGAGGGGAAAACAAACAAACATTTTTTTTTCTTTTTTTTTTTCTTGTTTTTCCTTTGAGGAGGGAACTGAAACACACCAGGTTTGGCAACTACAGCATACACTAGCTGTATAGAAAACCAGCCCAGACACAAATGGATAATCTGGGAGGAGAAAACAGTATCAGTCATTCTGTCCACAAATAGGCCAGATTAATAGCTAGCTCCAGTTTTTCTGCATTCGTCTGAGAAAACAACAGCCTTGGCTTCTGTTTATTGTAACTGGATTCAGCATCTGCATAGATATAATTATAGTAACCCACCCATATGGAATCAATTGCTTTAGAGAGAAAGCTCCATGGGTAGCACTCCCAGACTCTACAACAACAAAAATACATTGTCTTTTGTCTCATATTAAATGTCCCCAATTTGGAAAAAAAAAAAAAAAACCAGAAATAAATGACAAGTGGAAAAGCGCTAATCAAGTGGTATTCTGCTTTTTACAGTACTGAACTCAGTAGGAAAAGAAGTTCCAGTCTATTTGGGTGACAATGGCATAAGAAAGGAAGGAAAACCATCTCTGTTCCTATTTTACCTACAGCTTATGATGTGGACATGTTTGTTCACTGTAATTGTTTCTCTGCTACTTGAGAGACTAATTGGCTTACTCAGTGTGCTTGAGTTTGATTATGGCAGTATATGCACATTACAATGATAGCTAAGATACAATGCAGAATCTTTTCTTGATGGTATTTCTCTTTCTTTGTTTTTCTTTCCTCTTTGGAAGTACTAATGACTCCAACAAGGCAAGAGTATATGAAAGATCACTGGAAAAAAGCAGCAAGCAGATTGGCCTTAACCTTCAGCCCTACATGATGCTCTGCATGATGCACTCTCACTGGTATGCAAAAATTAATGCTGATTTTACCTGGTAAAATTGCTCATTTGTTTGGCTAATGCCTTCAGAAGAAAGCCAATTTCTCTTCCCTTTTTCTCTACCTCTCATTATTCTTAGGTATTCCTGCCCTCCTCCTATAAATAACGAATTCAATCAATCATGCGAGAAATTACCCTAATGATATACTGGGCACGTTTAGATTAATAAACCTCTCCAGTGGGAGCCCTGGGAAGTTTGTTTGGGCAACTCAGACAAGAATAATTATTTATTTCTTACTGTTAATTATTCTACATTATTTATTAATTTCAGAATTCTTTACATATTTAAGGAAGCTATGCATAAAAAAAATCATTTTCCCATAGACTCAGAGTCATTGGTAATATTCATTTAATGAAAATATCAATGGTTCAGAGAGGATGCCCTATGACAATTTAGGAACGTATAGCTTGGACTGCTCAAGATTTAAAAAACTGCCACAGAAGAGTGGGTCAGAAAAAAAATTAAAAAAAGGCTACCTGAAAGTGAATGGTGCATATGAATGGTACCTACAAAGCTCTATCTCTAGAAACTAAAAAGCCCTGTCATATCAAAAGAGATACTTACAAGCTGTGGGACTCAAATGGAATAGTTAAAAGGCATTGTCATCAAACAGAATCTCCAGACCAGCCAGAGAGGTGGGCATGTCTGAAGACAGTCAGCCAGACATCTGGCAGCAATCTGAGGAGCTGAACTTCTCAGTTTTGAAATTTTTTGCTCATCTGCAACATAGCTCATTCAAACATTTTGTGCAGAAGTAGTCTTCCTTGCACTAATGAAATCTCAGGTGTAGGAAAATTCATCACAGAGTTAGGTATTTGTTATAAACTGAAAGCTCAGAACACACTTATCCAATGCCATGCTAGGACTCATGACCAACCTTTCAAATGAGATTGATCCCATTTATGGCAAGTAAGGTTTGTAAAGCTTTACTACAGACATGCTTAAAACAACTCTAAGCAAGCCTAGTATTTCATATTACAGGGTTTAGACAAATAATTACCCATTAAAGGTGGTACAGAAACAGTTCTCTTTGAGGGTATCTCTAATGGCAGAGCAGAGCATACTAAAACTTGGATATGCTACATAAAATTAATGTACTGCCCTCTGATATTGCCCAGTATTCACCTGAACACTGCTACAAAAATGAGTAATACAATCTCTCAAAAGTGACAACTGTTGAGGATTTTTAATGGCAACGTTTACTTATATCTACAGGTAAGCCAACACACATTCTATATTTAAATCTCACATAGCGTACGTATTGCAGTGATAGGGAATTTAAAATACTAGGTTATAGCAGAAAAAAAAATATAGTTAACTCATTCTTCAAATATTTAACAAACATCAGAAAGCAGAAACGTACAGAATTCCAACATTTATCATGGAGAACGAATGACTGTGAACTCTCCAGGAAACACCGTTAGTCAGCTTCCATAAGCAAACAGTGCATGTCCTGCTTGCATAAAACTGAACAAGGCAAAGCTTTAAGGTGCTAATTCCATAGAATGCATTTCATTCTCTTTTAGCTCCTTTTAAACCAGGCTGACTGGAGCTATGCAGCTCTAACCTTCATCCATTTGTACCTTTACTTCTTTGGGAAAAAAAAACACTGTTCAGGCTTGAAATAGTCGTTGATGCAAGCACCTTAATTTGTTCATTCCTTCTACAGCTGCAGTCCATGTATAAGATGTTGCATACCAGATGTATTGGGAATGGGAGGAAAAAAACGACTGAAAATTTGCATCTCAATCTGCCTGTAATTAGCGTGAGGTGGTTTTGAGTTCTTGAGCATTCTCACCTGGTATAGCTCTTCAGCATAGTACTAGATGTTTCACTCCATTCTCACTGGGGAGATCATCATGTTAGCTAAATTATAGTTAAATTATTTTTAATTATTACAGTTAATTATAGTTGGTCTGTACACGTTCTGGAGTTCATAGCTCACACACATTCAAGTGGTTTCTGTTAGGTGAATTCTCTATATTGCGATCTATAGTACCATCTACTGATACTCCATCTGTATTTTGGTTTAGCAGTACTTCCAACTCACTGCATTGGTTTTCTGCTATATTGTTAATCATTTGATAACATGCATGACAACTGTAACAAAACAAATGAAATCAAGCTCTACCAATGAGCTAGACTCCCATGTTTTGCTCATATTAAGGCTTTTATTTTTTCTAAATTCATCTAAAAACCGTGAGGTGGATAAGAACATTCATCTGACATAATAGCCCTTCTGAAGTTCTGATGAGAAACATGAAACGTCCTCATTTTCTACCTCAAGGAGAACCATAGTTGGTCCTTAGTTAACAGACTAATAGAAATTTGCCAAAAGCTTTGCCTCAGTACTGCCTCACAGATCCTCAAGAACAACCTCTCTGTGTGCTGTGAACAAAGATAGCTAATTTTGTATGTGTTCTCTCCTTTAAATGATAGTGGAAGTGATAAACATAGCATTAGCTACAATTTTTCCAGATTTCTCATATCTCTGACGATTGGAAACAATAAGCCTCCAATATAGTTTCAAAGGCAGATCACAGTTAGAGAGGGCATTGCCTTGCAGGGCAGGTAACAAGAAAGTCAAAGCTATCTGTAAACTACATGAGTCAAGCAGCAGAACAGGGACCATTATCCAAGCTGTGGGACACCTCAACTCCTCAAACTTTGGTCAGTCTTCATTCACTCTCAGAGCAGCCACTTCTGCTTTGTCATACATAGGACATGTATTTGTATCCATGGGATTTGCATATTTCTTTTTTTTAATATCTTGAAAAAATATCTATGCTAAATCTGCAGACAGGCCAGAGCACAGTAACTTACTTTGGCTGCCTCACAGGTACTAGTTAGGAAAGTATAAAATAGTTAGAAGGAGCTTTAGCAAGATCCTTTTCTCACTCAGTCAGAGATGAAAGCAGAGATGACTCTTGAAAAGGCAGTTCCCAGGCAAAGGCAATAAGCAGAGAATCTCATGGCATCAGCCCTTCCAAACCTCACACCTGTAGTGGCCTGGAGCCACATATGAAACCATGAGCGCTTTCCAAATAGATGAGAATAAGAGAGGAAGAAATAACATTCTGCATTGTGTGGGTGATTGATGTGTAACTCCCAGATTAGTTGAATTAGTAAAACTGTGGCCTAATTAAACCTTCTCTCTTGCATTTTGTCAAAATTCCAGCATATCTGGGACTCTGAATGGCACCAGTGAGCAGGGTGGAAGCTGCCAAGCATCACTTTGCTTGCCAGGCTTCATTTTTAACATTATTTTGCATAATATCAGGGTGCAATCAATTTTGTATTGTATCAGTACAAAAGCAGAGATTTTGATTATATCAACAGTGAACATAACATAGCCCTAAGGCTTGTTAAAATAATTATAAAAGGTGAATTCTTAAAATAGGTATTGTACATGGAAACAAAGTGTTCTGGGAATATATGTTCCCTAAACAGTTAATATCTCATTTTTCCACTGTTCAAAATTCAGTGCGCATTCTACTAAGCTTATAATATGGTATGTATTACTTTACTTGATTTGCACTGATTTACATGACCATCCCTTTTTATGCAAAAAAGCAGAACTTCACAACCTCATTATCACTAAAAAATAATTATCTTGCAAATTTCCCAAGAAGCCACATCTTCATTTGATACAAACAAAACCAGCTCTGTTGCAAGTGACACCTGAAGCAACTGTCAATTTAACAGGAGCTGTGTGTAACATGGATGCTGCAAGCAGAAACATCCCTCTAGGTAGGTCTGGAGCCAGTAGATCTGGCCAAAAGTGTAGAAAGTTGTACATGAAGAAACATAAAAAGGGAATAAAGAAAGCAAACACAGACTGTGTAAAGGTTCACAGCCAATGTTGTAACCAAGTTCCTGTATGCAGTTCAAAAATGTCAGCAACAGCAGCAGCCCCTGGCAAGGCTTTAGTGATCTCCTCTCATCAAAATACTCAGCAATTCCACCTCTCCTGAGCCCTCTCCATTACAAAATAAGCATTCAAATTTGGTCCATAATCAACAGTCAAACCTGTTCAGAATGCCAATGCTATAATTGACATTAAGCTCGCACATTTGGGGTGGACAGGACAGAGCGAGGACTTACCATTAGTTAGTCTAGTCCTATCCTAATGCACGCCTTTTGCATGGCATTATTTTCTTAGTTTTAAAAGCTTTGCAATTTTCTTCTGTGTAATCACTAGGACACATTTTAGCTTGAAGTAGGAAGAGCTGTGAAAGAGAAAGCTAATACACAGTGTGGTCTCACCGGTGTCCTGTCCAGGAGGATGAAATGCTCTCTACTAGAGGGGTCTACTCACATCTTCCCAAATGGGGAAGAGGGAATCGCTGGCAAAGATGCAACTCTTCATCAGGCAGAAAGCTTCTTCATCACTGTTTTAGGCTTTTCCTTATCGGATGTTAATATATGCACAGTTGGAGTAGCTACCGTTGCTGCCATCAATATATTCCTGAAGCAGCCTCTGTGTCTGTCAATACCTCCCAATTCAACAGACTTGAGTAAGAGCATCACTCTCACACTTCTGCTCTGGCTTGCAAAATGGGTGCACATTACAAGTCAGAAAATGTCTTCTGAAAAACACCAAGAAACAGTCATATCAGCACTTCTGTTAGTAACAGAAGTCGTCTCGTCTCTTGATTTCCAAGCACTAAACAGTTTTGGCCACAAGCCTAAATCAGCATCCATTCCAGACAGAAAATGTGGCCAAAAAAAAAAGTATGCCACATGGGGAAATACAGCCCTAAGGAGTGCCAGGAAGAAAGTCTCTCCCTCTGCCTCAAGTGAAAAAAAAAAAAAAAAAGAAAGAAAAAAGATTAAGAAATGCTCTGAGGCCTAAAATTGTGCTACAAGTTTATAGATCTGCCCTTGAGTCATACTGAAGAAAAACCAAAGCTACAGGTGCTCTTAGATCTGCATGGACTTCTTACATGGTATTTTTCTATGACTACTCAAGCTGAGATCTATATTTGCCTACTATATCAGCAACAGAGCTCATTAGCCCAGCATGGCTATGACACAAGTTAAACCAAAGGCAGGACAAAACTTATGTAAAAACAAGTCTTTAAAGAGCTAGTTTCATTTTGTTCACAGTTTATCACTCCCTAGAAAATACTGTTCAATTGAATGTATGTATTCTTCATGTGAATAGATAGAAAGTTCCCTTAATTTTTCAGCACACTGTGGACTGACAGTGAGTCACCACTGTTGAGTGTTGAGTGTTCAAATACTTGATCTTTAAAAAGTCTTTGATGTGAATGGGAAGATATGACAAGATACAGTTTCCTTCTGCCCTATGGGATAAGTGTAACACAGTCACTAGGAGACTTTACAAAAAGCCCTAAGGCTCTGAGTTTTACTGTGAAAGACCTAGCATTTTATGGTGAAGCACTAGATAAAGAGAATCATGAAAACATTTTTTTCTTTTTTTCTTTCTTTCTTTTTTCTTTTTTTTTTCCCCCCTGGGTCATTGTGCTTTGCCTGAGGCTTCATTCCAGGAAAAGTTAGGCTGTTATAAGATTTATTGGCTGGGACCAGAGTTTGAATGCAATTTTCACTCATCACATTCACACAAAGAATATTGCATCCTCCTGCACTACCGTAGCTAAGAAAGGCATATTTAATTGCTTCTGTGCCAGGGCTATGGTTGGGGGTTTTGGGAACTCGCTTCTATCACTGTGTCACATCATACTGTGGCTCTGCGTACAGTTTCACTCCCAGTGTGCAGACTCAAGCGTGGAAACTTAAAATTTGTTTACTGGGAGCGCTGACGTGTGCAAGATTTGATTGCTTCAATGCTCTCAGAAAGCAAAATACAGAAGCTGGACGGTGTCTACAGTAAGTCTGTTTTCAAAATCAAAAAAGCAATCTAAGAACTAGGAAAACGTCTAACCTAGGTAAATCAAATCCAGTCCCATATGATATTTAAACTAAATTCAGTGAATAAGATCAATTATGTCCTAGAATGCACGAATGCCTGACAGAGCATTAAACTGGAGCTGGATATCATACCAACTTAATGTAGTTCTATACATACATCTATTTATCTACATAGAAACATAAAATGTCAACATTTATAATATAGACATATTTCTTCCTTATCCCTTGGAGCCCTCAGCTTCAATACTGACCATAATCATCCCAGCTTCATAAAAAATGCTGAGTTGACTGACCAAGATCATAACTGACTGCAGTCACTGGAAACCCAGGACCTGTGTCCCACATTACCAGCTGATTTCCTCTTAGCTGATGAACAAACAAACACCCCCAAAAACACAAACAAGCTGTGGTGAGTCTACTAAACACTCCGGAAGCGTTCTCCTGTCACCTGGACTATTAAAATACAGCAAACAGTTGAGAACTATCATCAGGCAGACAACTGTATGCCCAGACTATCAGATGCCAGAAATAGTTCACCAGAAGGAAGTCTGCAGACTTTCTTGAGTACAGAACAGAATAATAATTACCGCTTCCACCTCCATAAAGTGTCTCTCCCCTCAACCATTGCTTCAAGTTTTCCCAAAGGCTACAGATAGTAGGTAGCAAGCAAGAAATTAAAGGTTCTAGCAATCAAAACCAAACATTTCTAAGACTTGCCATTGATCAATACCTGAAGCACCTTTCATTCTCTCTAAGTTCAGTGCTATCCACCCAGAAAATATATAACAACTGGTCAGGCAAAACTGAAAACATTTATGTGCTTCTTCTGTTTATCATATCTGACTGACAGGAAGTAAAACATAAAAAATGCATTATATCTAAACACTTTATTACAAGAAACTTATATGATAGGAGAAAACAGTTAATGTATATTATGCCTAGTCCTTCATTCTTCCATTCATCCCTGACTTGAACTAAATCAAAATAATATCTACAAATCCTCAAGCAGTATCCCAATAACATGTTATGAAACATGTTCTTCATGTGATCTGGTTTATATCAATAATTGCCCTCTGTGAAAGGTGTTTGTAAGATTATTTCCCTGACTGCTAACAAGATGACTATTCCTATATATTCTGATCTGAAAATACATAAGAGTTTTTATTACTGCTGCTGTCCATGCCTTGAAAATAATATGGCCTCTGACGTGTCTGAATGCATTTCTTCAGAAACTGCTTCAGCGTTAAATTGCATCTCTCCTCCTCTCAGGACAGAAGACCACATTTCCAGTGAGACCAAACAACACAGAACTACGCCTTCAGCAATGCTAACATGATTCTTCACCAAGCTCAAGGCTATTTTTTTTCCTTCCCTGTGACACCTTCATGCTTTCAGGGCTGACCAGTCCCTGTCAAGAGGAATTCTTGCCACTGGCTTAAGTGAAGTGTGGATTTTCCTTCAGAGGTTTTCTGAACAACTTAACTTTTTGGTTTTGAACCTGAAATCATGAAAGAATGCTCAAAAAGAGAGTACTACATAGCTGTATTTCTATTTTGAGGGCAAGAACACAATAACATTCTCTGCAAATCTTCTGGGGAAGAAAATTAAATAATAATTTTATTATATTTAAATATTCATAGCAAAACAAGATAATAAAATTGTATGTTTTCATTTCCACATCCCTATGTGACCAACATATGAAATGCATCTTCTTATCTCGCAGGACTTGGTGATTTTAGACAAGAACAGATGAAGAAAAAGCCTTGGAAGAAGATGGTACCATGCACTCTTTCTGATCCAATCATTTGAAAAGCAGTAAGGAATCTAATCACAGCAGTGCATGCAGAAATAAAAAAGGGGGGAAAAAATGGAACTGAGCTGGTCCCTTTTTGCAGCTACTCCTGGCTGGAACAACCATGGGCCAAATATTACAGTCTTGCCATACAGAAACATATTGTTATGGGTTCTCCTTCAGCAGTTGAGGAGCAGTGTTTGTATAAATGCATTCATTCACCTACACTTCTAAACAGGGTGAAGAACTACAGGCAACAACCACTGATGATATTCCCAGAACACTGTTGTGTGGAAACCTCAGAACTGTGCTTTGATTGAGCACTGATAATCTACAGCAGGCTGGACTCATCCATCAGACTGAACCCCCTGGTATTTTTTTTTTTTTAAGCTAAAGTTGATGCCTGAGCACATGAAATCAAGTACTTTGTCAGCAGATTCCTCAACATAAGAAAGTAGAGCTATTTTTCTGAAAAGAGACAGAAAGTAACTTCTTTAGAGAATATCCTAAAGGAATCAGGAGTTATCTGTTTCAGTA
Source organism: Numida meleagris (assembly GCF_002078875.1). Classification (NCBI taxonomy): domain Eukaryota; kingdom Metazoa; phylum Chordata; class Aves; order Galliformes; family Numididae; genus Numida; species Numida meleagris. The sequence continues at coordinate 112,372,724 of NC_034409.1, read as the reverse complement.
GAGAAGCTACCCTGGAAAATTCCATGGGATCCGTTTATATTTCGTAGTTTAGACTCAGAGTATAAAAAACAATGACAATGCACTTTTTATAGAAATATTGGAGACTTCCTCATTTCACTAAATCATTAAACACACAATAATGAATGTTTTAGTCTCAATCCAGAAAGTAAAGTTTATTCCTATTTAAAACAAAGGAACTCTCCCCGTCCCACAAAATGCTTCAAAAATGCACCAAAAATCTTATGGGCACTGTCTGCACAGGAGCGTCAAAGTACTAAAACACAAGATACCCAACTCATTTACAGGAGGGAAAAACTAATTGAGATGACTACAGGGGAGAAGGGTAGGGAGGAATCTTAGCAAGAAGTACTACATACTATATACCTACTGTATTCAGAAAAAAAACCCCTGAAACTAAGTAAAATACATAATCGTAGATATTTATGCCCTGCACACATATTACATATTTATATAATGCATTGAAAAAATACATTGAAAACAAAAAACAGAGGAAACAGAGGCATCAATTCTCTTAATTCCTGGACTTATCTCAATAGACAAGATCATGCCGGGAACTCTCCCTCATGCTTTAAACTTGGCAATTTATCATCTGCTCAAGTGGGAATTTACCAAAATTCAAAATGAATAAAGAGTGAAATTTAAAAACTCAAGTGGTTAAGATAATGCAACCAGTGCAAATTTAAAGAGAGAGAATTTCTTGTAAGTGTTGAAATAATAAAAATTTGTAAAACTCACATTTGAATATACAAAGGAAAACATGGGCTATTAAAATGGTGGAAGGTTTTTCTGAATGTTTTGTTACACAAAATTGGAAACATTTTACTCTAAAACAGCAGGTTGTTGTTTTTTTTTTTCTCCAGAGAATATCATTCTGGCTTCAGATTTATGATGGAGGTTGATATAATTTATGCTCTGAGTTTATCATTCTCCTTACATTTGACTATCCTGTGAAACTTGTGAAATTCAGTGATTACAGCTTACAGTAGAAAAATCTTAGGCTAACTTTCTTTATATGAAGCTTGCATTTTATCAGTGCCTTCTTTGCTAAAGTACTCAAACTCAGCTGAAAATTATGCAGAAAGTCTCCCTCTCATCCCTTCAGGGAAAACTGGGACCACTTTCATAATGTAACAAAATAGACCAAAAAATATAACAACAGTTTATTACTTTTAGAATTTTCTTCACACGTTGATGCCATATTTTGCATGCAAGATTTATTATCTTAGATTCTCTTAAACAATGAATCAAAATTTACATATAGAATTTACTCAATACTACTACTAAAAATCTGACTTAGCAACTGAAAATAGATTTCGCCCCAGGAGTCTTAAGTGTTCTTTCAAATTGCATTCAAATGCTTTTTATATCTGTTCTCTAACAGATAGAGCAATAGCAAAGCTGTAATCCTGCTGCAAACATAACCATGACACCAGAAGGCAAACTGATTACATCTTACAAGATCTACACTTCCATCTAAATGTGTTTCAGTAGCAAAACTCACTTAGACAAGTTCTGAGCCTGTTTCCCCTGTAATTTCTCAGCAGGAATCAACATAAGCAATACTTTGATGATCATATTTCTGCAGGATAACCTACTACAGGCAGCGCCTTTCTTTGCCTCTAGACAAAATAAAATAAATTAACACATTCTCAAGCAATTCCAAATGACTGAAGTGTATCTTGCACCTTTGTGGGAATCAATGCATTCCTAGCTTTCTCATACATATCTATTAGAACACTTTGGGTTTTGTTGTTTTAAAGAAACAAAAAGGTAGTAGAGCTTCTTCCAGTTTGAGCAACAACGATCCCTTTGGGCTTTTTTTCATGCATGTTTCTTCTACTCTCATCCTTTCATGACCAATTCTACAATTATTTCTTCCCACCAAAAATAATTTTAACAGCTCTCTTCCTCCCCAAGAAAGAGCCCCATCTAGCGGATGGCACTCAGAACCTGCAGTACATTAACTCCTCTACGCCAAGCACTGCTCCACCAATGAATTCCAATAAATCTGCAGAAGTCGTTCTCTGCCTGATCGCAGTCTGGCAGGCTGCTTCTACTTCCCACTGACTCAAACGGTGATTGCAACTGCTTGCTCCACTTGCAAATTAGGGTCTCACTTTTTTCCACAGCAGTAACATCTGAGAATGGATTAGTCTTTTAAGATCAGTCCCTCTGATGAACTGATGCACGTCTCCAAAACCAAGTGATTACAGCTAATTATAGCTAATATTGACTGTTTATTTCATGTTTCAACAAATTTAATTTGTGCAATAATGTTAAAATAAACATACCTCATGGGTCAAGATGTACGGCAGAAGTCCCAACAACCCCGCTCCAGCTTAAACCACTGTCTTCCACCACTCTCTTAGACAGAAAGGAGAGAGCAGTGTTCAGTCACTTGAACCATAAGGTTAGTTTCCCAACATGGAAGGCAATACCCAAACAAAATCTGCCTCTTGGCAGTGCTACTTGATGCAGGCTATGCTCTGCCTGAGGAAGAGTGTCATCAGCAGGCTGCCCTGGCATCTCCCACAGCCCCACACCAGACCAGCATCTTCTACGCTGCTTTGCAACAGCTTTTTCTGTAATCAGAAATACCCACAGACTTTTGGAACTCATCCAATCCAGACAAATAAACACCTCCTTATTATGAAATGACAATTTTGGCACAGCATTAAGAATTTTGGACTTCCTGAAAAATGAGACATCACAAAGTTAAATTCAGTTCTCTGTTACATTCACGTTTTTTCAAATCATTTAAAATTCAATCTCAGAAATATGACTTATTTTTCCTTTAGATGCACCTTTATAAATCCAGAACAATCCTTTGATTAAACTACTAGAAAAATTTGTTCTCTTATAGCAAGATACCTCTGAAATTATACTTGATTTTTCCACCTCATTGACTGCATTTAAGAAGATGAGAATAAAAATCTTTCCTCCTATATCCATACAGCTACACATGACTACTACCAGTAATGTGTGTTTCACTAGCATCATTTTGGAGTTTGTGAAAGTATTTGTAACCAAAGCAGTTGTACATGGTTTGATGGATTCTTCGCAAGTCCTAATTATGTAAGTTCTATAACAAATGAAAACACATGTTAAGCAGACTTCAAAATAAATGTGAGTTCTTCGCACTAATACCTAAGAAACTCCTAAAAGCCAGGTACAATCAACATTCAAAAAGTACATGCCTTTTTACCTTGTTACATATCTTATTGAGCTGGAATTTTGAAACTTCAGTTTCACCATAGAAGTAACATAGAATCATAGAACAGCCTGGGTTGAAAAGGATCTCAAAGATCATCTAGTTTCAGCCCCCCCCTGCTGTGGGCAGGGTTGCCAACCACTAGACCAGGCTGCACAGAGCCACATCCATATATAACACATCCATAACATGTATTCATTAATTTTATAGAAAGTTCTATCTAGGAAAGAAATATTAATATAAATTCATTTAACAAGTCATGTCATTGATCCTTTGCTTCGTACAATTTAATGCAATCATTTCTGATGCTTCGGTTTCTAAGTAGCCAAAGTATTACTTAATACAATGCAATTCCAAACTGTAACAGCACAACGTTAAATAGGTATTCAGAATAGGCTCTGCTATTAGGAGACAAGCTAAAAATATATGTTTATATGTCTGACAGTCTGAACTGTTACTGAAATTACTTTCAAACATGATGATGCTAGACATACATGCTACTGCATGTATTCACCAGAAAAGATTTAACTATCACTGTGGCCACTAATAAACAAGAGAAGTAATCATACACTCAGTTTTATTCTGTTAGTCAAAGCATTTCTGAGTGACTTGGAACACCAAGATTAGAGAGAGACTATGGTATTAGGAAAAACAAAAAAGAGCCTTAACCAAAACAAACATGATGATTTTCCTATATTGCAATTGTCTTGAAAGTAAATGGATAAATGATAAAACAGTGAGAAAATTGCTTGTTTCCAGATGCAACAATTAAATTAGGATAAGAAATACTAGCCAAGATTATGGCTAATTCCATTACTAAACAGAATTCTGAAATCACATGGATTATGTATTTTCACAGTACTCTAAAGCCCTTGATAGCGACTACTTTGACTGGATGCAGAGTGAAATCGGAGACAAATAATTTATTCCATATTTTCCCCATGGCTAGCACAGTAGGGCTCCATTTCACACTGACCTATGTGTATTCTCCTAATAAAAATAACTGCTAGGAGTGAAACAATTAGTAAAAAATAAGCCTATTTCTAAACACATCCTCACAGATTTGTCATAAGCCCAGGTCCTCATCTAAGTTTTCTCCTTGAACCTCTAAAGTAAATACAGTTAGAGAACAAATACATATGGTATAACTGAAGATAAAGTTCAAGACCACCCAAGGAACCTGAAGGCAGGTAAGTCCAAGGGACCCTTCCAGCTCAAGCCATTCTATGATACTAATTGAAACATCTAGCCAGACTTCAGACTTTTCTAGTTCTATTTGTAGAAACTGCAAACAGATTTGCTATGTTCTTAAAAACTGTTGTTCAGGGATACAAAAAAACAGTTCTCAAATAGGCTTTTGATTCCAAAGAACTCATAGGTTTCATCTGTCAGACGAACATTAAAAACAAACAAAAAAATTACAAGTTGAGATGCAAAGGTATAATTCAGAAGAATTTTCAAAACAAGCATATTGAAAACACTTGAGAATGCACTGGGTATTGTAAAGCAAGTCTCATATCCATTTCAAATCATTTACAACTTAAATAAAGTTTACAGAAATTGATGCTTATTTCCTCTTTCTCACCAGGCTGATATGAAACAGCTTTTCTCTTTTTACCTCTTTGCTCTGATCCAAATGTTTAATGCTATATTTTACTTCTCCTTTTTTAATCTCCTTTTCAGATAATCCTTTAGACATACATTATACGTCTCTAAGTTTTTCCCCTCATTTTTTTCTGTTTCAACTCTACAAAAACATACAGTTCTTTTACTGTTAAGGAAATGATAGCTATAAAATGATGTACCAAACCGTTCTGGTCAGTTGGATCATTAACACTGCAGAAAAGTAGTAAAGGTGAACAATAAGTCAAACTCTTTTGAAGTCAGGACACTGTACTCTTGAAAAACTTACATGTCCATGGCAACAGTGTATATAGCTTTAGACTTCTGAAATATTTTTTTCAGCTGGGCAGCACCTTAACTAGTCAGGGATATTGACTTGGGTAGATCCCCTGATTGTAATATATGAACAGCAAAACAGTAATACAGACTGGAGATGGGTGACAGATTTAAAAGTATTAACTATAAGTGTCAGGTTTAGAGACACAGCTGAACGTTTGTTAGGTTTGTAAGGTACATCTCTGACTGAAAGCAGAAAGTTCCTTAAGCAGAAAGAAAGCAGAAGACAACATAGGTTACTACGATTCAACATCTTATGATGTATTTACCTGCCTTACATATTATTTTCCCCCGATTAGTGTTAATAATTTAGGAAACAAAGGGCAGGGACATTTCGCTCTTTAATCATCTACCCACACTTCCAAGTGTCTTCTCTACTTCTCATAGCCAGTTTGTTTTCAGAAGAGCCTTTGATTAAGAGAAACTAATGCCTTCTGGAAATCCTAGCAAGTTTCATCTAGCAGATTAATAGGTTTTCCAAGCATGAATTTCCTTTAAAAAGACCATGTTAACTCCTCTCTGGTGTATAGCACGTAGTCTTGTATTCCCACATTCACTGCTTGCTATGGTTTCTCCTCATCTATCCCATGAACTCTTCAACCTGAACTGGTGGTGGTTTCCTCCAGCTCTCACCTGGAGCCCTGGTATCAGAGATACCAAAGTTTTATGCTAGAAGCTTCACATGCCATTCCAATTAGTAGTTTATCTCAGCTCGAGCTTCATCTTTGAGTTAGTTTCAGTGATTAATGTCTGATCTTAGCTGTTTATTGACATTACTTTGCCTGTTTATTTGCAACTTCTTCTACCATTCTTCAATCAAACCTCTAATAACCCACTTATAGAGGATTGTGTTAATAACAAATTAATTTACAGCTAAGCTTACTTCCAAGCTTCTCCAAATTTTTTCTCCGCAAGTATTTCCACACAGAGGCAATTGAGATTTCCAAACCCCTTTCTTTGAGAGGTTGAAAACAACCTCACTGGTCATCCAGTACGTTCCTAATTCCCTCTGACGATACCAAAGCCTACAGAAAATCGTAGCACAGAAGAACAAAATACCTAGAATAGGATTCTTTGTGAGCTGTATTGCCATCTACTGGATGGCAAATCTAAACTGTAAGTAAGGTAACTCTTTGCTACACACCTAGAAATGTTTTGGAAATTTAAGTAACTCATTCATAACACCTCTTTTTTTTTTTTGCATAGTGCCATCTTATTTTCCCTCACTTGTCTGTTCCACATAGATTTATTTCTCTGTTTAGCCTGTAATAGCTGAGAGTAAGGGATGCCCTGCAAGAAAGTGATGCAGATGTTGTATGGGCAAAGCTATCCGAAATGGATAACAAATGTGGATTCAAATTTAGTTGAAGTTTATTTTAGTTGAGGCCTGGAAAAAAAGACTGCTTTTCAGATGGCAGGTGCTTAACTTCTTAAAGCCTTTTTAAGACATCTTAAACTGACTTCTCAGACACTCAGACTTACCATTTACTTTTCAAAATGTCAGCTTCAGTTCTGCAGATAGCTTAATGCCAAAAAAAAAAAAAAACCCACAACCTTTTTGCTTTCTAAAGCGGCTCAGATTAAAGTTATATACTATAGCAGATAACCATGAGCACTTTGGGAACAGAAATGCTTTATAATGTTTCAATATACTGTGAATTTTGTTTGCAATTCACACAATTCCTTTTACTGCATACAAATAATTGTTTTCTCCCATTTCATGGTCAGCCAAGGGCATGGCAAATCAAGAACTGCTTAAAAGCTTTATGAAGATCAAGTTTTTGCATTATTATCAATCCATTAAAAAAGAAAAATAAAGGAAGTTAGATCCCAGTCAGGCAAGTGTACATTAAACATAATTGATTTTTATTGGAAGCCAGAGCATAAATATACTAACAGATTACAGCTTGAGAACTGGCTTGAATTTCAGATATTAATTGGAATCAGGATTCTTCTGAGTGACAGAAACAGAAAAAAAAAAAAGCAAATGCAAAAAGCGTAGTAAGACAACTGACCAGCAGAAATAGGGATTTTATTTATTTTTTGAAAAAATTAAGTGTATTGGTAAAATGAGGACAAATTAAATTAGTCCGAACCATTGAGATGAAAAGCCAAATAGAGCTAATAGATTTAAAGAGTTCATTTTGCAAGACAGATGATTATGCCTTCCTTCAACTCTGACCACAGAGACACTCTGCAGCCAAAAGCTTTTTATATCATATTACGGTTTAAATACTCCAGAAGATGCCCAGGCTCCATTGTACAAAGACAAAGGAATTATAGCATGAACAATCTGGAGAAAACCAACATCTACCAATCTGATGGGCCAGAACCGCTGTAGAGAAAGATCGTGACACTGTATCTAGAGGAAAAAATGGAAAAGAACTCAGACTTTTAACAAAACATGCCAAGAGAAGCAAGCATGCAGGTCCTTTCCCTTGAAGCTCATTTCCAGTATTGCATGAAATTAAAAGAGAAAAATCTCATGCTCCACAAACGTCAGTCACACCGACGTTTGAGCTGAGATTCCTCAGAATCCATATAGGCTTACAAACCTGACAAAAGCTTATTCCCAGAAAGCAGCTCACACCTTTAAACTGGGAAAGCAACACTTTTACAACCAAGCAACAGCACTCCTTTTAAGGCTCAGGTCTGTGAAATCCAATCACTGTGGTATACTGCCATCTTAAATAAAAGGAACGTATTACCTCTGTTTTTATAGGAAATCATGTTACAGGACACAGCACTAATTATCTGTACCGAAGTGCAATAAGAAATGTAATCAAAAGATTATACACAGTTCTGAAAAAGAACTAATGGCCATAAAACCTTGATATTTTTGCTAGTAGCTTCAGTAAGGGAAAATGGGTATTCATCACGAATATATTCCTGGCAGGTTATTCAGACAGAAGAAATATTCACAAAAGAAGCCCTGAAATAATTAATACACAAAGGACCTTTTTGGTGAAACATAAATACATTCTGCTCCAATGAGATGCTGCATTCAGATTTAACTGTGAGATACCTGCCCAATTTAACACAACCAATAGAACCTTAGACCAGATACAAAAGTGCAATCATTTTTAATGATAGCAAACAATACCTATGTACGTATTGGTACAAAATGGGACACAGAACAGCCTCATTCTGGCAAACTACATCAACAGAAGTAACCGTGTTTTTGCTACAGGCTTAGAGATAAAAACTAAAGACAACTTCACCTATGCTATTAGTTATGAACAGTTTTCAGAGGATGACATGTCTAACTCACATGGCTTCAAAAGCCATAGACAGAAGATATAATAGGCAAATTATGTAATCACAGGGTCCAGCTTCTCCATCAATTTTGCTCCACGAAAGGATTCTTATTATTCTTAACACTTCTCAAAATATCTACCATGAAGCAAGCTCCTCAAATGACTTTTTCAGCTCATTTATGCCTTGCCTATTTTTTTTTTTCAGTGCTTCAAAGCCAGTTCCTCTTCAGGCTGCATATACATGGATCAAAACATCACCCTCTGGCATGAGGAATGTGGGTTTCTCCATATATTGTGCTTACAAGCTCTACGGCATGACTGTTCAGGCTACAATACATTCTTATCCTACAGACTGATCTGTGCAGTTCTGTTTTCAGGGAACCACATGCACGCAAAGTATATACAATACGAGCTTTTGTTAGTAGCATATAATTACACCAAAGCTATTAAAAGCAGCTTGTGTCTTTTTGGTTCACAGCAGAGCTGTTACGTCTAAAACATATTGAGGAAGACTGGAACCACCTCTCCCCGCTCATTGGTACCACTCAAGGAATTCAAGTCTGCCTAAAAAGAGCAAATAATGAGTTGTGAAAAGAACTCTAGAGAAGACAGAAAAGGGTTTTTCTGTCCTTAAAGAGCACTATAATTCCCACACAATAAAAAAGTAACTTTCACACTAGAGGTTATACTTCCATCCTCTTGGAACTGTTGAGACAGGGAAATGAAAATTGTAGCTGAAGAAGATCCTTGTGTGCTCATGAGCAGGCTGCAAGCACTGCACAAAGTCTGAAATCCTGGGCTTAAACTCTGCTCATATCATTTTCTGCTTATGCCTGTCCTACACTCCAACAGTAACTCTTTTCCAGACGCAGGGTTCCCTGGTGGGCTTACCACAGGGAAAGTCTCTAGGGTCTGCTACAGCCAGGACAGTCCAGGTTGCAGAACAGGGTGAGAGAAGGTTGCATGCAAGCACGGGGTTAGCAGGTAGAAGTGGCTTTGGTCCCCTTCAATTTATGTGCTATTATAAACAACAAGCACCCTCAAACATACGCACAGGCTCATTTAAGTTCTTAGTGCATGACTGCGCTTTCACATCTCTCATGATATTACTGGTATTAGGAAATCAAAAGACGTTTTGGGTTGTTTCACTAATAATTAACAGCATATTTATCAGATGAGTGTCTGACTCAAGCATAAAATGCCAGAATGGCAAATGTTCATTTCAGCACTGCCACACGTACCGAACAATTTACTGCATAACTCTGTAACTGCACATAACAGCACCACTACACAGGTCATGTTCTCCTTGCAAAAAAAAAAAAACCCAGTGAATGTGTCAGCCTCTATAAGTAAAATCTCACAAAACTCTCACAGGAGAAGAATTTTAGTAGCCTGTATTCAGAAGCAGCGTACTAGATCAGTTCTTCAGCTTTTTATTTTTATTTTTCCTCCACCTAATTCCTCCCCTGAGCTCCCAGCCAAAGCAGCACTGACGGTCAAATGAGAAATCTTGTAAGTGGGGATAACATTTCCAGCAGCATAAAGTAGAGAGCTGTTGTGTGCCTGAGTTAACAGTAGGTAAGCACAGCAGGCAAGGTAGCACATATCTGCTGCCTACTATTTCTTCTCCCTCCTAGATTATTTACTTCAACAGAGCTCTTGTTTTAGTTTTTTTATTGGTGGGGACATTTTGGGGGTGTTGGTTTTTTTTTTAATTGTAGAAAAACTACACTAAATGAAAGCATATTGTCTTGAAAGAGTATTGAACTGACTTGATAACTTTTTGGTTTTTTGCTTGACAGCCAGAACATTACAACTGATTTGGGACCGTACTTGATTTCATCCATTTGCAGGGAGAGAAAGAAGAAAAAAAAAAAAAGAGGCAGGCTTACTGAAGCATTCAGAACTCTTTTCACTGAGCCAAGTGCATTGTAAAGAAAAGAAAATTCTAGTATCTATAGCAAAATAAAAAATGACTGTATAGAACCATCATTACATCTATCTCTCAATCACAATAGTCCCACACCAGCTCCTGTGAAGCTTTTCTGATCTGGAACAGACTCTAATATTTTGATAGTTAAATGGAAACAAATCAAATGATTTCGCATGACCAAGCATTTACAGGTCATTCTACAGCAGAAATGTTTCCTCTTATTTTGATTCCAATTTTGAAAAGGGGTGTGTAAAAAGCAGAGAGGGCATTTCAGATTTTCCCAATTATCCCATTCATTTTCTTTATATGTTACTTCTAAATTAGGCAGCTGTTCATACCTTTAATCATAACAACAGATGCAAACTGTGCAACTACACAAAAAAAGAAACCCAAGATTTCTTTACTGTTTTGTATTTTTGAAACCATAAATTATACATCAAACTAAAAAAAAAAGTTAACAAAACCAATTTATGCAGTCTTCATCATTATTAATGTGAAATAAGGCATATGAACAATTTTTTTCTTTTCTACTATATACTCCGATTCCACTTACTCTCATGGCATATCTCATTTTTGCACTGCATTTTGGTTTGGGTTTTTGGTGAATTTTTTAAATTTTTTTTTTGCACACAATTCTTAAGGACCTCCTGAAAGATGACAGCTAAGATAAAGTCTATAAAATATTTTCCTTTTTTCACGTTTCTTTTATTATTTTGAAAAGAAACAAATTTTATTGACCTTGAAATCAATATATAGGAAATAACTGGCCTCCGTAGTAGTTTTAAGTACAAATACTTAAACATCTGTACAGATTTTAAGCACATATATTCTCTCCAACTCACAAGCTTCCTTTATTGTATTCACATTAAGAGATGTTTCAGTTGATATTTTCATAGCTGATCTTCTGTATTAGTAATTAAGACATACTTAGCAGTTATTTGCTGTAGTTATATACTCCACTGTTGTTGTATGGAACTCAAAACCATCAAATATTCTTAAAAAAATCAAGAGAGAAACATCAAAATGACACACTCTTGTTTTTCTTGTCCTTTTGTTTTCTTTGTTAAATCTTATTTGGTGTGTATCTTCAGAAAAGTGAACAGATACAACCAAATACTAGTTTAGCTGTATCTAAGCTAGTCAGAATCAAGAACAGACAGAAAAACAATTAATCATTATATTTTGTTTGGCCAATCAACAGTGAATATTTATGTGGCATCCTTGATCTAAACAATATTCATCATCGCTTTTAAGAACTCAGCAACATCATACAACTTGAAGCGATTCCTGAAAACTAGGTTTAGACATATTATCGTAAATCCTTAAAAATTTATTACAACTTACATATACTTAAAAGTTCTTCAGAAATTTCCTGTTGCTGCCTTGCTGCGTGTTTCATATGGACTCTGTTCTCCTCTAGCCCGTACTGAATTCAGTGAACCAGGTATTACATGGGAAGCCACAGAGAATCAAGATAAATTCCTTTTATAACAACACAGACTTTTGCCATCACCTCCAATAGAGTCAAGGTACCACTCTTACATCCCTCTTGTGGCTTCCTAACTGTCAAATTTCTCTAAGTTCTGCCAACTCAGACTCCCCTTATCTTCTCGGGGAGATGAATATTGACTACAAAGACCAAATGAAGAAAAACAAATGTGTAGTTATATTCACAGTTGTACACCAATGTGTTCTTCAATTCTCCTAGCTGATAAAAAAAGTCAAGATTTTCATCCTGTAAGATGGCCTAGCTCCAGGACTTGCTTTTTGCTCTGCCAGAGCTGATAGCTATTCCCATTCCTAGTGAACTAAGCTACTTCTCTGAAACTTGCAAGCACGCAGTCATAGATTTATGTTATTCTGTTCCTATAAAAATTGTTGGGTTTTGTTTTTAATCCATAATGATCCCATTTCCATGAGATTTTCACTCGTTACTTAAAACAAGAATAGATCACCCATCCCCACTCTCCTTAAAAAGTGCATGGCCTCCCGAAGCAAAATTATAGAATTTATTCACCAAATAAGGAATGAAGTGGCATGCTCCATCCCTGTGCAAACACTGAGAAACCCACCACTCCATGGGAACTGGAAAAGAAACGCAAAACCTCAGCCACTTGTGACAAAAAATAAAGTAAAAGTGTTGGAATATTTTGTTGAGTCCAATTTTTCAAGAGGAAGAATCTTTAATTTTATGCATCCACCAAAATTTTAATAAATGCACTGAAATTCTATCTATCCAACAACCTTCAGTTGTCATAATGCACATAATATTGAACAAAAATGAGACATCACTAGAAAATACAATACATGCTTCACTTCCTAGAGTTTTTAGGAGAGTAGCTTAAGAGCAGCAAAAGTTTTGATAAAACAACAATACTATCAATCTCCCTGTTTCAGACTTTAATAATGCTACTTAAAATATTCTGCATTTTTACTTGTCCGATACCCATTTAAATGTTTTGTTGATGGTTGTCAAAAAGTCTCATACGTATATTTGATAGCAACATACACAGTATATATAGTAAATATTAGTAAGTCTGTCTGCGGTGCATCTTTCACAGCAGGGCACCCTTTCAGCACTCATCATCATCACATATCTTAGCTCTTTCTGCTTCCTTTCAAGTTTTACTCGTATTTTTAATGACTCACTCACATGCAGTTTTACGCTAGGCATTTATTCATGCTTCAGAAATGGTTCCTGTGCTGTACGTATTCTAGCATTTTCATGGCTACACAAAAAAATTTTTCCATGCTTCCCTTGGATATGGTTTTGGGATGGAATTCAGATTCACACCAGCAGTTTGTTTCAGCAGCAACATCTGTCAGTACATTCCTATTCCCTTCCTAAAGATATCCTCAAACAGAGGAAATTATCAGTTCAGTTACATAAATTGCTTTTTTGTTATATAAAAAAAAGCGTTTGCAAGTTTTCATTAGCAAGCAAAATAGAACATAGAAAGCCACAAACAATGTACTGAAATATTATACTTTTTATTAACAAAATATCATTGCTAATATAGAAAGAATACTTAAAGCAGCATACAATCATAGTTGCATTCAAATTGATTTTCCAGGAGTTAGGGTGTCAGCATTCATATTATCTGCTGACTTTAACACAGCTGAAAAGACAGTCAGGTAATCAGAACTTCCCTACAACCATCACTAAGAACAGGGTTTCCCTTTTCTGGCAGTCTAAGTAAGCAACTGTAGCAAGAATTGCATGCAGCTCCTTCATGAGACATAGGACCTATTTGGTTTTTCAAAAAAATAATATATATTTTTTAAAGAAACCCTTAAAGAATTGTCCTCCTTTGTTTATTTACAGTAGTTCAATTGTGAGATTTCTGAAAAAACTGATTGTGGAGATACAGTTCATATGATTTAAAAAGTAGCATCAATTAAACATCTTAGTATGTTTAGTTCTCACTCTCGCAAGAGGTAAAGAATCTGAATTATCTGTGCTCTGTATTCTCTAAATTAATACAGAAGGTTTTCACCTTGACTAATGCATGAGTGTTTGAATTAAAACAAGTATTGATGTGTTTTGTATATATATTCCTATACATCTATATACATGTCCTATTATACATTCGGTGTTCTATGACAAAATCCTGTTACACTTCACCCTTCTAAAACTAAAATTAATGAAAAATTTACAGATATCTTAAATGCTACAGCATTTACAGAGCTTTCAAAGGAGCCTGAATCACTGTTATTTGTGCTGCTATACTGACATGGTTACTGAATTTTTACTGTTAAGAAACACTTCTAGGAACTGAATTTGAGCACTTTTTTTTTTTTCCTCTGCTCCGCATACAGTTTGCCTTTCAGATAGGCTTTTCACTCTCTGCCTAAATACTGGAAGCTACTATTTTCTGAGATAAAAAGGTACTTTAGGGCCTTGATGTACCCATCTCTGTTGGGAGCCATAAATTAAACATTTTCAAAATAACATCCAATTTTCAGTCACAGAGGGACCAGACTAAGAGAACCAGAAACCCCTCTCCCCTCGTGCTAATCCTTCTGGACAACTAGAATAACCCCTCTGTATTTCAAGGACAGGTTTACATTAACAGCAATATAAAAGCACAAAAAGTGCCCAAGAGGGAAAATACTGCAAAAACCACAGTGGTGGAAAACCGTCAGTCTCTCAAATGAAATGCTTCACATCTAACCAGGCTCCAGCCAGTAGATCTCCCATGCTTCTCTGTTTTCACAGTTCTTCACCACTTACTGTCAGAAGTTTAGGTGTCCCATAGAGCAGTTTCAGGCTTATCACAACCTAGATGAGCTATTAGATTTCAGAAAAGCTTCCATAGCCCTGCATCTTTAAAGAAATGTAGCTTCAATCCTGGTATATGAGTGAAAGTTCATAGGTGCTTAACAGTTTGCTTCTCTACCATAAATAATAATGAGGTGCAATGTTTCGTTTACTCTTTTAAATGGATATCTTTTAAATCAAAATGTTTCAGTAAATGCACGTTCAATAGAAGGGCACTGTTGATAGTGAAGGCATGTTCTGTCTACAAGCACAAATACATACACAGTTCTCATGGAAGCCTACAGCTCCTCCCAGGGAGCAGAGGGGCAACACTGAGCTCTGCTCTCCAGTGACAGCAACAGGGCCTGAGGGAACAGCATGCGTCAGGGGAGGGGCAGCTGGGGTTAAGGAAAGGTTCTGCATCAGAGGGTGGTCACTGCCCAAAGTGCCAGAGTTCTGTGGCAGGAGTTAGACTCAGTGGTCCTTATCAATCCTTTCCAGCTTGGGATATTCTATGATTCTATGAGTGAAGTTCCTACTTAAATCAAGCACAACATAGATGCACTGATGGTTTGGTTTCAGTGGTCATTGGCCTGCCTGCTCGAAATCCAAAATCCATTTACATATACAGAGGTGACTGTGACAGACAACTCCTCACTATGCCAATGCAAGTGTTGCCACTCGCTCTTCTCTCCCATAATGCAGTGAGTGAGCAATGATGTCTCTGGCAACGAGCTCCTGAGTGACCACTGGGAAAAAGTTGGACTCTCCTAAACTATTTCCACAGATTTGGAAAGAGCCAGACAAGTCCCACCCCATATTTTCTGGGAGCTGCAAAGGACTGCTCTTCCCAACTTCCACAAGACTTGAAGATGACTCTACAAAGGTAAGCCAAGAACTCAGCTTGGACTCCACCGTTCAAGATGGAGGGCAGCAGCTTTGGCTGCTGTGAGCTACCTCCTTGCTCATGCACATGCCTTCCTGGCCTAATGCATATCCAATGGCTGTCTCTGCTCCAGGAAGTTCCACAATGCATTAACACAGTATGACTAAGAACATGAGGGGATAATATTCTGTACTTTCAAAAGGAGACAGAGGTACACTGTTTTCCAGACTTTTTTTTTTTTTTTTAACCACACAGTCTAGCTTCTCCAAGCCTCATTTATATTACTGAATAGCAGGTTCAAGTTATTTTTTCTGGATTCAGTGAGGTATAATATGATAGCAGCTTGATACATTCCTACCTACTCCAAAATGAGATATGCATTCAGTCATGCATTTTTTAAAACATATTTTATGCTTTTGTATAATCTGTACAAATTATTGTCAGGTTTACTGTCAGACACAACAGAAGAACTGCTCAACTAAGAAAATAATTCATTTTTCCCTTTGTGAGGGAGGAAGAGAGGGAAAAATATGAAAAAGGTGTTAAGCAGGTATTACTGATTTTAAATATTAAAGGAATTTATACAAGGTCTTCGAAATGTCACAAACAGCAGTCTATGAAATCATTATTTTGATACTCTATATAGTAAAGTATAAGGGTGTATTAGTGCTGTGCTGTATGACATTTCCCAAGCAATTACTTCTCAGATTCTTTGCCAATTGGGTAACTTTTTCCTAAATATTACTTAAAGCTTTTTGTTTCTTTTGTGTATTTCAGAACTATTAATAGCTTTCTCATTGAATCTCCCCAGCTCTATAACGATCAAATATATTTCATCTTGATTAAGTGTATGCTCTCTTAAATGAATAGCATTCCTGAAGAAAATAAGTTTTTATTTATTTCCACTTCTCAAAATTAATAATTACATAAACAAGAAAATTCTACATGTAGAAAGTCTCTTTTGAAGACAATACAGGACAATAGAGAAGTGGAAAACTAATATATTGAAGATATTCTCCAAGGAAAAATGCTTTCACTGGTCATAACAATGCTCTTTCAGAATGCATTAAAAAAAAGTGAAGAGTTAAAAATGAACAGGTAGTTCTAATTTTAGTAGCAAGATCTGTCTTTGCAACATAGCAAAGGTGCAGAACCAGGAGAGTTTCAACCACCAGTCCCTTAAACAATGGTTGAAGTCCACCACAAATACAGCAGCTCCACACCCCAGTAAGGACTGGTTCATGCCCACCCACAGGAGTTGTCCACTGGGGCTGGGGACTCCCTTAGTGCAAGCCTTCCCAGGATTCAGCCCTGTGTAGATGGGTCATCCCCAACCAGACTTATTTGACTCGCTCTGTGATACTTCTAAGACCCATGAAGCTGACATTGTACAGATGAGTATGTTCAAAGCACCATGCCCTGATACATACCATCTTCTCATTTCTGGGTTGCTGGAATTTTTCAGCCCCACATTTGTTACTCCTGAGCCCTATAAGGTTTCCTCAGTATCTTGCTCTCCTATTTATGAGTTTAATTGAATAGTACATGAACATTTTTAGCCTTATAAGCTATTTACAGATAGCCCACGTGTGCTTTTATTGGGCAGTATTATAGTTTATTGTGGAAGTGATTAATACATTCAATATGCTTTTGCTGCCAATAACTACTTAGGAATTCATTCATGACACCATCATGGTATTTTCCAACAAAATGCTGGCAGAATCATGGGCAAATTTACACGTTAAAGTGCTCAGGAGTGATCAGTTATAACTGCTTTGTGTTCCTCTTAGGCAATAAGCAAATACAATATTGTGTAATAAGTCATGCCTGCTGTGTTGCTAGGCATTATACTAATGACTATTCTTAACGTATGTATACATTATTATTACACTCTAACTCAGATCTTGCAGTGCTGTTTTACAGTTTCCCATTTTTAAGTACAAGTGGAAAAAATTAAAGGAAATTCTTTACACAACAGCATGGAGGTTGTTAGCAAACAAAGCAGCTAAAAACCCTGAAATGCTACCACTGCTTATGGTTTACATTCTGCATACTTTTATATAAAAGAATAATAATTCAGGAAGCCACTAACAGCATTTAATAGCAGCTCCCAGGCTGGGACACCACTCTCCTAGCCACAACCAGTGTATATAAACCCTTGTAGTCCTTACTCCAACATTTTTCACACAGGAGAAGATTAGAACATAAAAGGAACCCTCATTCGTATGACTGAACAGAGTTAACAAATGCATACAAGGCCGTTTTAGTTGCTCAGAAGGAAGACTGCACTTCTCCAACGGTTTAACGTGTCAAGATTTCCCCGAAAAACAAGTCAGAAAGGTAGAAAATAGCAGTTAAGGTCTAAGAAATACTTCTTTGGTTGGGAACAATCTGTTCTTTCCTTCAGCACTTTAAAACTATACCCTGCCACTGTAACCATCTCCTCCATGCTCTAATGTGGTGCTTCTCATGTCTGTGACAACTGTCTAGAAAAAGTGATAGAAAAGTGAGGCAAATGATGAAGGCACAGAGAGCATGACCTCAAAAAAAAGTAGTAAATATTTCACTCTTCCAAACAAAAACAAATCAAATCCCTGAATTTAGTCAGTTCAGGCAAACAAAAAAACCCAAAACATTCGTAGAGAAACGTGTACCTTGTCACTTCTATTAAAACAGCTTTGATGCTAAATGAAGCTATGTAAATGCCATAAGAACTAGGCCTGAGAGAATAGGTCCTTAGGAGATCAACATGTGAATGGAAGATGTAAGTCACGTGCTGCATCCAAATGAGAAGTGACATCATGCACAATGCATCCATTACCCTTTCATAGAAAACAGATGAAAATTGCTTAGAAAACAGCAAGCTTTCTTCTTAGGTAACAGGCAAGTAAACTGTTTGCTCCAGTTTATGAGTAACTAATTTTCTGCCTTTCAGAAAAACCAGTTGAATCCACAAGTAGCACGGAAGAACTGACTTCTGATGTCTAGCCCTGAACATAACCAGGTGAGAATCCAAAAAAGTCAGACCACCTTTGCAGCTGATATGTATAGATAATTTTGGAAATAATCTCTAGTAGTGGAAACAACAGGTCTATCTTCAAATTGTGATCACTGTCTTGTAGAATTGGAGCACAGTTCTTCCCACAGTGAATAGATGACCTCATAGCACTAAAACAGAAGCTTGAGACGTGCCCGACCACTTGGTTAGAAGGACTTCTCTTTGTGCACACAATTACTTTTAAAATCTTAGACTGAGTTACTGATATGTACTAGTTGCTACAGATACACTGCACAGACCGTTAAGACAGCCCATTTATTTGGATCTCAATTCCAAACCAGAGTACAATTTTGTTTAAATATATACAAGACAAATATATGAGAGCAGTATGGACTCTTTTGAGCAACGGGGAAGAGTGCTAGTGCAATAAAGGGTATAACTGCTGTAAATCAACAACAGCACATCTACTTGCTCAACAAGCAACAAAAAGTACAAGTTGGAGTAGTTTTGTCTCAAATACATCAAAACAAGGTGGAAAACGTAAAAAAGGACAGAGATGTCATGAAGTAAATTCAACAGAACGTTTATTCAGAAAGGAAAACAGAATACCAAGCTGATAGATGATTCAGTACAGTGGACAAGGATTAACAGGAAAGCGTGTTTTTAATTATACTTCAGTAGAGGTGCTGTTTGTTTCACTAAAATATATATATATATTTACTGGAAAAGGTAAGTAAATTCTCTTTTGGTCAAGCATGCAGCAAAACACCAGGAAGCAAATACTGCAGAACATTTGTTTGTGGTAATGTAGTTAGCCTGAAGATAGGAAGCACTTGAATGTGTCTGGTGATCATCAGCAGACATCTCCTGGAAGACCTCTAGGGAATGGCAAAAAGCAGAAGCTGGCTGATGAAACGATGTCCTTCAGTAGGAGGCTTACATAAAGCATAAAACAGACTTCTTTTGAAAACTGAGTATGACTAACATCAATGAAAGATTTCTTCTGCCTGCTTTTTGCTGTTCTGGTTCTGGCCATGAAATTTGTTTACTAGTTTTTAGTAAACATAATTTGAGCCCTAAGCTCAGATATGTGCTCAAAATTTGTCTAACTTCCCAGTACCTAACTCTTCTGTTATTGTCAAGTGGTGTTTATTTTAAGATACAGGCTCTTACTTCGCAGCATACTATATATCCTTAACTTTAATTGAGTTCATCAGGCATTAAAGGCTCCCAGTGACTCTGGAGATTAAACAGGCATTCCATAGGAAGACAGTTACATATGCTTGACTGCACAGCTCTGAGGGATTGGAACCATAGTCCTCAATATGCTAAACAAACTCCTCCACTACCGCATGTTTCACGCCTTGTAAGATTCTTGCTACCCACTTGCGAGAGCACTTAAACATGTTTGTACTGAAGTGTTTTTGTCATAGCATGCATAAGCAGAGAATATATTTAGATTCTGCTGCTATCAAGACTACTTTACAAAAAAAAACATTAAAAAATGGAAGGAGGTAGATACTGTTCTTTTGTTGTTGATTCTTTTCCTGTTGGATATTTCTTGGAAAACCAAAGCAAGATTTGCATCTGTGTTTTCCCCAGTCTCCTGCTGATCCTGAAACTAGAAACATTTGCTTTTAAAAAAAACTTAGGAATAGATGGCCAATCATTTGTTTCGCATTTTCAACTGCTGATAAATGCTTTTGCACAGGGGAAGTATTTTTCAGACAATGCACTTTCAAAATATGACCTTTAAATATTTATGCTTCTTGACTCTGAAGCTACAGAATTAGACATCAGATTGTCAAATGGTAAGAAGCAAACTTCACTGCAACTGTGCCAGCTCCCTGAGTAGCGAATCTGCCAGAAAACTACTTACTGGTTTTTGGAAGGATTCTCTGGAATTAAATCTTCCTGGCCATGAAGCTTGCAGAAAGAGAGGCTCTAATCTTTCATTGTAAATCGTTACACAAATGAAACTCAATTTTTCTTGATCTAACACAGTAAATAGGATTTCCTTGGGATGAATTTTTGAAATCCCACGAGAAGTGTTTTTTTCAGGTGGTTAGACCCATTGAAGTAAAAGACCCATAATGAGGTGCAACTGATGCTACTTCGGATAGAAAAAGTGAGATAGCCATTGTGTTTGTCAAAACAGTAAATCTTTTACCTGATTCTTTCCCAAATTCTGGGCTATGATGTCACCCTGCACAGAAAAGGATATCCTACAAAACTCAGCCATAACACTGTGAAGTAAAGCTGCTGATGCTTGAAGAATTTCTCTAGTATCTCTTTTGATTTTTTGAAAAACTAGCAGTAAAATAAGTAGTAAAAAAATATTTCTCAATAAAGCGTGTTATATTATGCATCCAGCATTCTTTTTCTACACCATATTTGCATAAAAAGAAGCTATTACATTAATGTATCTGGTTAGCAGAAGTATATTAAAAACGTACTTTTCCCTTCCTCTCCTTATAAGTATGCTGATCATTTGGTCCCAAACTAGTCAAGATATTCAAATCTTAAGTCAAGACACTGACGAATATTAAACTGATACCTGATTTTGGAAAGTAGCAAGGCCCCAATACGTTAGAAGTCTGAAAATCCATATATCTGTATTCAGAAAATGCAACAAAAGTGACAACAAATAGGAAGAAAAACACTGGAGAATCCTTATTTTCCATCAGCTAATACTATATAAGAAAAATAAAACCTAAACAAAAATTAGAATTGACAACAGTTATGGTCTGGTACTCATTTAAAAAAAAAAAAACAGCAACTCCAGAGTACATAGTATGTGAAATACTATTTCTGCAATCATCTGGAAGTAAAATGGAGATTACAAATTAATGAGAAGTTAGCTATAAAGACCAACATAATCCCAGACGGTGGGCCCCAAACTATTTATTTCTCCAGTAATGGACCAGTTCAGGCACCTGCCCCTTGATCCCAACAACCAGAAGCCTTACAAGTCTGCACTTCAACTGCCTTTAGGCAGGTATACTGAAAGGTGGTCAGGCAGGAGGTGCAAAAGCTTACACTTGCACCTTGATATTGTGGCAGAAACAAAAGCACAAGGTAAGCCAAACATGTTACAGGATTTCATACTGGAAGAGTTTATGCTGAAGAATTTTATGTCCTTGACCATCTATACAGCATACAGGAGAGAGATCAGGTACAACAAGGGCAACGCAGAAGGGCAATAGATGACAGTAAGGAAATACTAAGCGTATACCAGCAATCATGATCACTGATCTGGACACTACTTCCAACGTATTTTCTGTAATTACCACAGTAAGGCTTGTTGCAGTGGGAATGATGAAGTCAGCATTACAATAAACACCTAAGGGTACTCCCACTATGAGAGGGGTTAAGTGGAAGATTCTGCTTTTTGGTTGTGCCCTAGGAGATGCTGACAACTGCAGATGGGTGATGCAAGGTGTGAAGTAGATCTGAAGAGGTCTTCCAGGAAATAAAGAAATATCTTGAGCAGGAAGGGAGAAGGAATTGAGGGGATTTAGTTTTTAGAAACACAAGTGTCACTGGTAATTAAGCTGGAAGATACATATAGGTTATAGAACTGGCTAGGGTGTTGGCATTTTTTGCTAAATATTTTTCTTTATAATTTTAAATATTGCTAAATATTTTATTTGAGAGGCATTTTGATGTAAAGATATATATATGAGAATTCAATAACACAATGAGAGAGATAGTTAAGTAGTAGTTGAGTAAAATTTAAGCGAAAAGGAGGTTTTGGGGGTGTTTTTTTTTTTAAACAGGTAGTTTCAGCTTGGCAAGGAATACATAATCTGCTTATGTTTTTTAAGATTCTGAATTCTTGCATGCATTTCAAATAGCTACATGGAGACTTTTCACCCACTTTTTAAGCCACAAGTATGATCTGAAAGTTACTGTCCTGAACCAGGTTAGACTCCCAGCCACCTGTTAGGTGTGTTACTTACTCTCTTGATATTGACTAAAATAATTGTCACGTAGAATGTGAATTCAAGATCCTATGCCTGTGAAGTACGAAAAGCAAGTCGCTGGAAATCTCAGTTTTAATATGTTCTGTTACCAACACAAGTAATAAAGACTGTGCATGGCCTTAATATATTCAAAAAGTATATAATATACCAAAAAAGAGTTGAATTCAAAGCACAGACCTGAGGTCAATATGAATCTGAGCAAGGTTACAAAAGCCAGACTTGCAGACCAAACAAGGAAGAGCAGAGATCTGACAAAGTTGGAGAAAGAAAACATTCGCTCCAGATCCTAGCCAGCTGCAGTAGATCTAGTTGTAATAGACTTGATTATCCTGTTTCATAAAGTTCACGGTGATTTAATCAGTTTCTCACACACATTCATTCTGACTCTGCTCTGATGTTGTAATTTACACCTCACTTGAAATACAAAACCCGTGAGCACCCTGTCCATCCCAGTATAACCCTAATGAAAATTTCAACTCCATTGTTACTGAGGAGCTACTAGCAAAAAATGCCCAAGGCAGTGTCACATTGGCTTTCTAATACAATTGACATTTTGGTAATTTAACATGATAATGAACAATAATTAGCTGCAAGCAAGTCCCATTCTCCTCTCATATCTCACTGAAGAACAACACTGCTGTCAGCAGCAGTTTCCATCATGGAGTCTCATACAGATACTTACCAGTTTTAAGCTGAAGACATTTCCATATAAATTGTTTTTTTACCATTGCATTTATTTAGTCTTTTAAAATTCTAAATCAGTATCTTCAGTGGCCAGGATCTATCACAACATAATGTGCAGTTGCAGTGTAAGATTACATCTGAAAAAATTAAAAATATCCTTTCCTTGAAAACAGTCTGAAAAATGTGGATGAATTAATGTTGTGGAGGTAACACAGAGGCTTTCACTTTAAGGAAAACAGGTCACTAACTAGCAGTTATCTTTAACTCAAAAGTCAGTCTTTAATCATTTCCTTAAGAGTTTTTAGTCAGCAGCCCTCTTGGAAAAAGAGATCTGATAAAGTTGCTTAAAACATAAAATTCAGGTGGAAGCTTAGAGTTGGTTTGCTTGTAAAACTTACAAGAAGATGAAATGAATGCCACCTAAAGAATACCCTTGATAAATCCTGAGATGTAGCAGTAACACAGTATCACAGCAAACAGGAGAAATGGTTTACGAACATGGCAATGCAGACAGCCATACATTTTATAGTTTCAAGTGCTTTGGTCCATAAGGAACCAAATATAGAAGTTAAGATTAGTATGAACTGCATGTGCACAACAGGACCTACAGATTCTGCCCACAATTTCACTGTGATTTTATATCACACTAAGTAAGAGACCTCACTATTTCAGCCGAATTGCTGGTAACAGACTGTACAAACATCCATAATTATACAAATCTACCCCAATTAAAATACTTTGTGCACAAATAGCTGCAAAAAATACACTCCACTTTAAACTTTATGACAAAAAAATCCTCATGAATTAGAAGAGTAGGCACACATTTACGCGACAGTAGTTACCTATTTATATCACAGCTTATTCACATTGAATAATGCATTCAATATTAAAAACAAGCCAACCCAAGGAATCCAAAATCCCTTGAATTTCATTGTCTTAGGTGTTTACTTGTCTGCATCATTTCACAGAGTATGACAAGTGATTACATCCTAAATGCTTTAATCACGGCAAAATAATTAATTCTTGCCAAACTGGAAAAGTGTGGATGTGCCACACAGTTGTAAAGAGAAATCTAATAAAAATTATTAATAAAGAACTGTAAAAAGTAGCACAGGTACTGAACTGCATCCATATATTTTACCCAGTTATTATCTACAAGGGAGGAAAAGATGCCGAGTGACACAAGCACTCACTGCATTCTCAGACCACAGTTCCTATGCTCTGGGATTAATATCTTTGATATTTATGACTGCTATCCTATTGTCCTGCCCACCCTTAAATTAACAACTCCATAAAATAGGTCCTAGAACATCAGCTCAGAACATTTTTGCTTATGAGAGCCTCTGGCATGACTGCACCAGTCTCACTCTAAGTTGTCCCGGCACACAGCACGCAGGTACCACCTGCAATGGGTAAAGCAGTAGCACCAGGGGTCTGGGTGCACGTCCATTTTATCAGTGCTACAGTCATATCATCCGTGTTTAACTGGTGATCAGGAGCAATCCCTGTAATGTTTCATTTTACATATATATATATAGCCCAATATTAGGCCTCAGGTTTTCACTAACTTATCCATTCATTCCAGCTACCTATTGAAATATCACCTGTTCAACACTAACATTTAACCAAATGTTTGTCACCTTGTTATCAAAGCAAGAAGTAAGGAGAATGATGTAGCAGTCTGACAGAATACTTCTGTAGGTAAACTTGAAAATATTAGAAAAATTAAACCCAGGTGAGACAGTACCAAAGGTATGGGACTCCTCCTGTAAGCCACAGCTCTGCTGCTTCTACTATGGTGAGAGGAGCCTCCAGAAGGATGGATGAGTCACGTCCTCAGGGCACACAAAGCATCACATGCTGCTGCACCCGGTGGGCGTGTGAGCAGATAGGAGAATGCAGTTATTTCAGGCTGCCACCAACTCAAATTAGTAGAGATAACTCAAAGGTTAAATGTTAATAAAATAACAGCTAGTCCCTTAAATGAGAACTGCTGGATAACTATGCCAAAGAATGAAACTAATTAGATGATAAATAATTACATTAATTTCTAGTGAGCCTAGTAACTGTGCTTTGTTGCTTTTTTTGTTTTGTTTTGTTTTTCTTCGGTTTTGGGTGGTGGTAGGGTTGTTTTTTTTTTTAAATACCTGAAGTGCTTTCGGGATTCACGTCTCTGAAACACCATACCCTTTTTCAGAGCTTCTGTCCTGTTCAGCAACACAGATGCTGAAAGTTTGCCAATATCCCTGCTCATCAGCATTAAATTCTTAAAACACTTTGCTGAATCATGACCAGGGTACTCTCAAACCAGTAAACATTCCCTTCTGAAGCATGAAGCCTCTTTTTTCATGAAAGAAGAATGTCAAGGTTCACTTAATGCAAATCAATACACAGCCATTAGTGCTACCAATGTGTAGGGGTTTTTTTTGTACAATAATGTATCCAATTACTATTTCTCATTACCCAATGCACTTTTCCCTCTCCAAGTGAATTTACAGCCGAACTTGCTATTTTGCTTCACTCCTCCACTTTTTCAAATAATAAAACTATGGTCTTAGAGAGCCTGATATCCGTGATTGTTAATGTTTCAGAATAGTTTTCTGAGAAAAAACTACAATTACCATCCTACATATTTCTAAATAAAAGCTTCCTTAAAATCACCATTTAAAAAGAAACTGTCTGCTATCTGTTCTTACTACTAAGACAGACAAAAAAATTCTCATTTTCAAAGCATTTCTACATCCAAGTGGCCTTATGCACTACCACATCAAGAAATTGTTTAGCTTCTCATTTCAGGAGGTTCTGGGTCCCGCATGATTCAAGCTGCTTCTCCAAAGAGTCCCTGCATATTAGGTATCACAGAGTATGAAGTAAGAAACACCAAAGAAGCACACACTACCTACAAGATGTGTTGTTCTTCTGGCATAGGTTTCATTGCCCCCTAGGAACTCTGCAGACGACAGGTACTGCACATCAGTGGATTTGGGGAGGTGTAAGGGAGCTCAGGGATAAGAACAACCAATGAGAAGGATGGAAAAAGCTGAAGGGCATGACTCGGTACTGAATGTGGAAAAGTAAAGGCACAAGAGACTGGGATCCCAGAAGATGAGACAAACATTTGCCACTTTGGTAACTAATTTAGGTTATTTCTATAGCTCTTCTGGGGACTGAGAACTGCCCTGCTCACTTTCAATTCCTCCAGCTGTTAAAAAGAGGAAAGAAAGCTGATTATGCATTTTTCATGGCATCATCTGGTTCAGTCGTGATGTAGAATGAACACTGAGATAGCTATTTTCAGTATTTGTTATTTTTTTCATACTTCTTAACTAGGTATCGGGGTTTTTAGGCTGATTTTTTTTTCCAAACAATTCACCAACTAAGGGATTAAAAACCACAAACAAGTAGAAAATCAAGTCATGAATAAAACAGGATTGGTTTTTCTTTGATGTTGCTGTTTAGTTAGATGGCATTGAGGTTTGTTCCTGTTTTTTTTTTTTTTTTTTAAATCTGAAACACTGTGAGGGTTTACGTAGGCTTTATACGTGCTCTGGAGATAACTCCTTTTGTTCTATAAACATATATAAATTAAAATGATTTCATCAGAAAGCAGTAGCCCGTATGAAAGTGTTCTTGTGATTGAAATAAAATGTTTCAGTTTAAATGCAAATTTGTGATCTAATCACCTCCATATAACCTTATACATGTGCTGTTTTTAAAAGGAAAACTTAGCCAGATCAAGCAATTTAGACCAGAAAAACTTTATCAGCAGAAACACCATTATGGAGAACATAAATTTACAGCTCAAGTTAATAATGACCTTCCTGGAATACATCAAGTAGCTAACATAAAGATGGTAGCAATATATTTTTCTGTTATTCTTGGTAGCTTAAGTCTTTAAATCAATTATTCACTTATTGCTAGGTACTATTTCTCTAAAACACTCTACAAATAGAAAAAAAATTAACAAAATAATGACTTAACTAGTTGACCTCAGAAAAATCAGTGCTTTTAGACTACCTGGCAGACCAGTATCGTAAGAAGTACATAACTGCAGACAATTACTGAGAGGTCCAAAAATCCATTCATATTTAGAAATGGTATTTAGTTGTCTCCAGGTCTTTTTCGTCAGAACCTGAAGGTTTAAAAACCCATCCCTTACTTGATGATTTAACACGAAGGTACTAAAACTAGACCTTGGGTCTGTCCCCTCCCTGCATGCTGAGGGACAAATACAGAGGTTCAATCTTACCACCAGCTCTCTATATCCTAGCTCCTACCTGCAGATCTGCCATAGCCTCTGTCCCCATGGAGGGCACCTGCTGGCCCTCAGGCAGCAGAGGCTGGTGACACACCCTGGGGGTCCCCATACAGAGGATCAGTGTATCACAAATAAAAAGGGCCTCTAGTGCTCCATGGCTGAGTACTGCCTCCAGGTCACAACCTCCTCATTTTTGTTTTCCAAAGCTGTCATAGCTAAAATGAAAAAAGCTTCATGATGGTATTTTGATGCTTTCCTTCCTTATAATCCTGGAAAAAAGTGTAAAAAAATGAAATGGTAAACATGGGAAATAGCAGCTTCAAAATTATTTGATAACAGTTCATCCTGGGTGCTGCTTTAGTAAGTCCTTGAATAGCTTCTGTATCTGCATGACAACCCTTCCCCTAGCAATGAATTCCATTACCTCATAGTTTCAATAAAGATAGTGGAAAAAGATACTGTTACTTTTGAGCAAAAGTACAGTTACATTTACAGGTTTTCAGATAAAACTAGTCATACATACTCATTTATTATTGCATATGGTTGCATTCAATAGTTGCATTAAAGAAAACATCACCAAGATCAAAGGTACCCTGATTTTAATATCAAGAGTTCAAGTAAACGCATGGGATGGAGTGCTTAAAGAATTTTTGCAAATGAAAGCATGAAGACTTATTCTATGAAATACAGCAAAAGCATTCAGGACACAATACTTCTGAGGTCTGAACACTAGCTTCCACACTGAAAGTTTGGCAGATAATCTGTTAGCAACATTTGCAAATCCCATTGGGCATCTTCTCAAATTCCTTGTAGGATTTTAATTGTGTGCCTATGGACAGGAATCTTTATGTGAGTAAAGTATTTCTGGCACCTTAAAAAAAAGCATTTCACTACTGACTGGAATCTACAATAGCATCTAGAACCTATTTCCCATTGATTTCTTTAAGTGCTAAGGCATAGCTCTAAAGCTCTGGTGGTATTGCTTTACTTTTGTTGCCCGCAGACAAAATCAGGATCTTTAAAGACGATCTATCAGGACAACATTAAGCAGTTCTATATCCTATTAAGTACACAAATCAAAGTACACTGAACATATATACATATACCTTTACTCTTCATTTCCTGACAAATAAATATATGAAGAGACAGCACAAATACACTATGTTGAAAAGCTTCAGAACATGAACTCTGCAGTGAAATGCACAGGAAATTTCTCATTCAAGTCAGTCTTAAAGTGATGACATGTAAGGGACAGAAGGTTACACACACATGACATGAGCAGTGGGAGGAAAAACATATCAATAAATGCTTGTATGACGTTCGGGAGAAAAGTCAAGAAGGAAAGCATACTGACCATTTGTCAACATTAGTCTCGGTAGCGCCCAATTGAAGCTGACTTTGCACCTGTCTGCACCTCCCATGGTTTGGTTTAATTATCACAGAGCACTTTATTTGAAAGTGAACTGGAATCAGCGGAATAAAAATAGATGAGGGTGCTCTCCAAGAGCATGTCAAGCGTTCTTCACTGCCAAATGAGCATTCAGGCCACCCAACAGTTAGCCCACAGGAAACCTCTTTGAAACATTGTCCTCATCACCTGGCATCTTGCCCTACACTTACTCTAAGGTAGGCATTGTTTAACTGTCGCTGTCATGGAAAAAAATTACACTTCACACATTTTCATGGGAAATCCACTGCTGATTATGAAGCTTAGAGGACTTCAATCTGTAACAAGCCTTTCACAAGGAAAAAACTGTTCTGTCCATACCCTCAAAGAAAGTTAAAAAGCTGGTGACAGCAGTCTGTTAACAGAGATGACTGGAGATGCTTATCTTTCCTGCTCAAATTAAAAAGCCTTATGCTTACCCCTATTCCTATTATTTTTCTGTCTTAAACATTGTCCCTCTAATCCTGATTGGTTGTATGGCTCAGTATCCTAATAGTGGTTTCCATATTCTCTGCTACACATTTTCTCCTCATGGTCCAGGATATTCTTATCTGGTGCTTAAAACTGTTTAACCAATTTAACTACTTTTCATACTAGCAGCACATCGATAAACTGAAGAATATTGGCTTTGAGGTTCCCGCTGAGAAGATAAATTCAGCATTCTCTTAATGGAGCAAAGAAAACATGCAATATCAGTCAGGTCTGAATGTTGCAGAGCAAAATTGTGTTTGATGTACTTCACAAATGCAAAGAAGTTAACGCCTAAGGCCTGATGCCTGCAAGTCCATGTATAGTCTCCGTTAGCAGGGGCACTACTGGAAAACTATGGGTAGTTGGTATATGTTGCTAGGAAGTCTGTAGCTGAAATGGGAAGCATTAAGCATCATCAACTTTCTGCAAAGTGCCTGACAGGGCAAAAGCAACCAAGGAAGTCACAAAGATGAGGGCTTGTGTTTTAGTCATAGAGGCAAGATGACCTAGCCTGTAATGAAGGTCTAGCTATAGTCAGGGAAAAAAAAAAGTCTACTTAGACAGTAATGCAACCCAGGAATTCAATCCATAAAAATCACTTGTGAAGAAGTGGAGGGGAGAAAAAGAGCTAGGAAGTTGTTCAGTGGATTACATTTATATCCAGCTTCTTCAAGAAGCTTCTACTACTTTAGATGAAGACTTAAGTACTTTTTTCTGCCAGAGCTTGTCCATGAAGGGTTACGATGTTAACTGCTGAAGAAGCTACATGGAACGTGAAATAGAAAGTACTGTTTCTCAGAGAGTACCATTTCCCCAGTAACATACAATTACTATGACAAAGCAAACTCCAGAGTGACTGAAAGGAAGAGGATGGATGAGAGACTCACCAACTCACTGTGAAAATCTAAACTTAAATCAGGAGGAAAAATATGGTTTGGAAAATTAGAGGGGGTAAAAAAGCTTCAAAAAGGGAAGACCATAATCATTTGACTTAATTAATAGAGAACTCAAAATGTTGTGTGTGGTGGGGGGGGTGATTGATTTTTCTTTTTTGCAAGCTGTGCAACTTACTGTCGTTCAGTTGTTATTCACATCAGATTGAGACCTTAAGAAATCAATATTATTTGCCTAATGCATCAGAAGGAATGAAGGCATTCCTGTCAAATGGAAACATTTAAATAAAATAAAGCATGCATAATTAATAATGTTTCAGGCTTTTATAATAATTTTGGGTGGAAATTAAAGCTGCATAACAGGACTAATTTTCAGACATGCAAAATAATAATGAAAACAGCAAGGAGGAAAAATAGGAAATAATTTGCTTAATATTATTGTTTATCAAGCTAATAACACTTATCTCTCCAGGGTAAAATTAAGATGAGTTAATATTAATATTACTCACAGAAGCCAGAAGGTGGTGTTTAAAAGCAGCAGGTAGGAAAATGCAGGTGTAGCTAATTCTTTTCTAATTTTCCACTTGTATAGTAAAATTTTACAGGTCTTATATTCAAAAAAAAACCAAAAAACCCACAAAACAATTTCAATTTGGATTACAGTGAAAGGAAGATCCTCTTACTCAGAACAAACAAAAAGTCCTACTGGCTATGCTCAGCCTGAATTGCCATACTGGTAAACCAACTTCTTCCACAAAAGGAGGTTGAATAAGTCAAGACATTTGTTTCCTGCTTGCTAACACTATTGCAGCCGCGCTCTCCAGGTGTTTATTTACTCTTTCATTCTGCTTCTAGGTTTGGTGTTTTCATTTTTTTCCACTTACATGTACATAAACTCCAAGGGAATGGTGGTAGCATACTCAACATAATCTGGAATAGACTTTCGGGAACTATCTTGTAGGCGCTGGGAGGGAAGCCAGCAGTTTCAGCTGTAGGGAATATTTGGCACAAAAAACATGTATTCCTTCTACTTTCTTACCCTTACTAGCAAGGAAGTCTGCAGAATTTCTTTTTCAGTAAAACTGCACTTATAAGATCTTACAGAAACTCCCCTAATGGTTAATAACTCAGACGTGCAGATGTTTTTGGACAATGAATGAGCTAACAAAATTTAAGGCTTCTACATCTTACTTGCCATTTTCCAAGCCACCCTACTAAAACACACTTCCCAAATGCCAATGTCATCCTAGTGAAGCTTCCCTGGTCCTTCAGTAATACAGTTCTACTGGAAAGATGCAGTCTTTCCCACCAATGGTGCCACCTTAGCTCTACACAACAATGAACTGCATTAAAGTTTCTGAAGTGGAAATAAAAAAAGGAAGACCTGTTCTTCCACCCGTCCTCCCAAACTGCCCCTCACAGCCCCCCTCTACCCTCAGAGGATCCCCACACAGCAAAACCTGCTAGACATCTCAGCTCCAAGCATCACACTCATTTTTGAGCTGTGTTCAAAAAACATTTGCACATGATCTCCTTCTCTGTTTAAGACTATTAAATGCAATGAGTAGACAATGAAAGACACTCTGCAAATTATTGCACAGCCTCCAAACTCAATAACCTTCCTCACCAAAGCATGGATCAGAGCCATCATACAACTGTGTGGTCCATTATAATCCAGAACAATATTCTGAATCAGTTAAAGATCTGTATTATTCACCCAAAACAAGATTAAAGTTGCCATGAAACAGGATAACTTCCGGTTTAGATAGATGGTCACAAAAGGCAATAAGATATCACTTTAGAAAAGTATTTCCAGGTTTCTTGGCCCAGACAACACACTTTCCTCTCTCAAACATACGCGGACCAAGATAAGAAAACAGAGGACTCATTAATCTACATTTCTATAAACAAATTATTAATGTTTTAAGTTACAAGAGCTAGTCAAACAATTGGTTATAAGTTTCATTATTAAAAATGATTTGCTTCCTATTGCCCATGAGCGTTGAGAGGAATTAAAGTGCATGAAATAAAGCATCCTCAACACAGAAGTTGCTTTTCTTGTATTTATGAGGATGAGATATTAAG
This sequence comes from Numida meleagris, assembly GCF_002078875.1. Taxonomy (NCBI): domain Eukaryota; kingdom Metazoa; phylum Chordata; class Aves; order Galliformes; family Numididae; genus Numida; species Numida meleagris. The sequence continues at coordinate 112,340,374 of NC_034409.1, read as the reverse complement.
GCCTGTAAAAAAGAACTACGTCTGCCCATTTTACTTTTCATCTCAGTTTCCAATATTAAATCACATTTTACAGTCAGGACACAGCAGTCCAGGATTGGGAAGAAACAGGCTATTAAATCTGCCAGTTCAGCTCAGGACTAACTGTTCAGTAGCTCCATTCAAACAATAGAGAATTGGAAATGCTGAAACATCAGAGGAGAATCCATGAAAGCAGAAACCAAGATACTCCCATGGTGCTACTCTGGGAACATGTATGTGTGTATGAGAAAAATTATCCACAATCCAACTTCTCACTCTCAACCTCCTGAGTGAATCAATGGACATAATCACATCTCTGACCTGAAGTACAATCAACTTAAAAAAAACAACAAACACACACCTGTTTTGCTTCTATACTAATGTCTCCACACATACAATGCATAACCAGCAATGCACTTGGATACCTAAAAACAGCAGTCATTCTTTTCTTCATAACATGAAAATTAAAGTTAACTTTTAAATTATATAACTTACTATAGTTAACTAACTACCCTAGTCAACTTTCTGCAGAGAATAAGCCTACAGAAATCATAACAGTCCAGGATAACTCTGGTCAAACAATGAGTTATCTTGCTCCTACTGCAAAATGCACACAATGAAAGTTATAAGGAAGTTGCAAAAAGTACAGCGATGTCCTGCAGTTTAAGGACACCTTTTAACACAGAATCTACATGGATATAAAAGAGGATGTGTTATGCTCGTTTTGAGGATGTAATAAAAAAGAGAAGTACAAAAAACCCATTGGAAAACTCCACACACTCAGAATTATTCTGCTTCAAGTCACAATGTGTACTACAGAGGTGCATGGCTTGATAAAGGTGAAATCTTGTCTCAAACTCGGCATGCTACTCAGACCCAATCTTATTTTAAAGTAATAGACTGAAACTTAATCTCTGCCTTCAGTCATGTAGAAAATAAGTTTGGACTACTAAAATTAGTAGCAAGTCTGCCCAGAGCTTAATGTTTTATATTATTTTAACAGAAGTTTTTGATATTACATCTCAATGGACTAAGAGCTCAATGATATTGTCCAATGCTATTTTTAATAAAGAAGTTCAATTCCATTCTTATTTATATTCATACATGAATAAATAAAAGGCCCAAGTGTTTTAACACACTGCCATATACAACTGAAGGAGTAGCTTGTTGCTTTCCCCTCCTTTACTCATGATACACCGAATGGTACAAGCTTACTCTCTCCCAAACGAATGTGAAACTAGACAAAGTGCTGCCTATTATCAATACTGTTTGCACCACAGTATTTCTAAGGAAATTTGTCCTTCCTGGAAACTTACAGCTGTTAAATCATCCTAAGGACAACAGAAAGCATCAAAGTAAATTAAAAAATTAAAAAGAACAATAACTAGACTTAAAAATAATAAACAGTCATCCTTGTCCCTGGCACAAAAGTGAGTAATCAGAGGGTGGTTTGGTCCTTCTCCAGAAAGGCACTATATGTCAAGATTAAAAAAAAAAGTAGGAGTAACGCAATGAAGGTTTAATCAAAGCAAAGGAAATACTGGAAACGAAATAGTGATTTTTGTCTGCTTTCAAAGGGGACTGTATAGAGGTACCTGACTTTGCACGGACATTTGATCAGAGCTCACCTCCCACAATACAGCTCCTCCCTAAGCATTGGTTTAGGAAGCAGATGGAATTCTGAAGTCTAATGAAACATGAGAACAATGCTCAGAACCTATTCTAACAGGTCTTGCAGTCAGATTTCTGACAGCAATGGGAAACTGAGTCTAAATAAAAACTCCAGAACTAAACTGATTACTTTTAAGATAATACCACATCTTTGGAGAAGACTAGAACACAGTTTCACATCAAAGAAACAAATCCACCTATTCATCTTAAACCACTGCTCAGAAAAAATTATTTACATTCTATTATATGCTATGCAATATTGAAATCTTTAGTGTTAGTATAATGCAAAATTACTGTAATCGCACTCTTTCTACTAGAAATTGCTTGCAATCTTCAATATCGCCAAGAGATGGCATTTGCAATAACACAGAAAAGCAAAATTTCACTATAAACTTCAAATAATCAAAAGCTTTCTTACATAAATAGATTTATTTTTTCTTTTACTGCTACATAAAGACTTACCTGGTCAAATTGTCTAATAACATACAGAAGATGACAGATAAACAGATACAGTGTGCAACAGTACATTCTTACTGAGCCTTACAAAATTATATGAATCAATTACATGAAAGTAAAGAAAACATGTTAAAGCTACCAGACAGACAATAAATGGCTAGGAATAGTATCCAATAACCAATATTCAATATATAACAAAAGTTTAAGACAGAAAAATTACATAATAATTTTACTTCGTGTTTTCAGAAAAGGTCTTTTTCGCTCCTCCTCTACTTTCAAACACATTTTTCTTAAAGACTAATTAAATAGACAGAATTAACTGAAAAGTTGAAGAATATGATTTAAAACACTAGCCATTTTTTCTCTGATTAAGTACCTGTATATATATTTATGAGCTATAGCTAACAGTGCAGTAAAGAAGGTAACAATAGATGCTAACAACAGATATCTGTCTAACTTAAACCCCACATTAAATTTTTATTACAGTTTGGTTTATTACACAATTTTATGTCATTGCAAGCAATACCTGGTATGAACAAGTGGAAAAGAATAGTTCTAGAACCTGAAATATGCACAGATCTATGAACATGACCACCAGTTATTCCATCATCCTCCACAGACAGGTAACTATTATCTCTACTATACAGAAACTAAACTCCCATGTTCAGTGACTTCCCCAGAGACACACAGTAAGCAGGGAAAGATCAAACTAGAAGCAGCAGCAATTTGTACCCCAATGCTACACATAGGCCTTGACATTAAGAGATTTCTTCATTGCATTTGGGAGGGATAGCATTCGGAGGGACCTGGACACACTTGAAAAGTGGGCATATGAGAATCTAATGAGGTTTAACAAGGCCAAGTGCAGGGTATTGCACTTGGGTTGGAGCAATCCCAGATACGAGTACACCCTGCACAGAAGGGCTTGGGGGTCTTGATGGATGAAAAGCTGAACATGAGCCAGCAGTGTGCACTTGCAGCCTGGGAGGCCAACAGTATCCTAGGGTGGGCAACAGGGATAGGAAGGGGATTATTCCCCTCCTTCTGCTCAGCCCTTGTGAGGCCCCATCTGGAGTACTGTGTCCAGGTCTGGGGACCCAAGCTCAGGAAATACATGGAGCTTTTGGAATAGGTCCAGAGGAGGGCACTGAAGGTGATCAGAGGGCTGGAGCACCTCTCTTAGGAAGAAAGGCTGAGGGATCTGGGCTTGTTTACTTTGGAGAAGAGAAGGCTCCAGGGAGTACACACTGTAGTCTTCAGAACTTGAAGGGAGCTTATAAGCACAAAGACTGACTTTTTACGCTGACAGTAATCGGACAAGGGGGAATTGTTTTAAAAAAGGAGAGATTTAGGTTAGATGTTAGGAAGAAATTCTTTACGTAGAGGGCAGAGAGGCCCTGGCAAAGGCTGCCCAGAGAAGCAGTGGTGCCCCATCCCTGGAGGTGCTCAAGGCCAGGCTGGATGAGGCCCTGGGCAGCCTGAGCTGGTGGGGGAAAGCCCTGCCCATGGCAGGGGTTGGGACTAGATAATCTTTAAGGTCTCCTCCATCCAGTCTAAGCCATTTTATGGTTTTACGGTTTTCATATTGTTGGAAATATCCAAATAATTGATCAGGACGGTATCTCTGATAAAAGCAGATTTTATTCGCAATTGCAATGGCGGGCGTCCTGCAAGCAGGCGCACCTGCAGAAAGCAGTGTTACATCTTTTATGCCTTATTGCTCAACGCTTATCTTTTTCTCCCCTGGTTCCTCGTTGGCTGAGTACTTCAGGTTCACAATCTTTCCGACGCTCAACTAAACATAAAGATACTGGTTGAACATAAATTGTTGCTAGCTAAGCATGTATATTGCTAATTAATTAACTTCTAACTCTTGCTTACTCAGCACCTGGTCATTATTTCTGGACACCTGTTGATTCTTGGATAAAGATAAGTGTGGAAGGAGAATAGAGGGAAGCATCCTGAGGCCTGCCTGTTGTATCCCTCCCCCAATCCTAGAGTGAGACAATTTGGCCTTGTGTGGAGGCCCTGGTTTCTTTGATATTTGATAAACCTGCTATTCTTTTGCTGAGGGCCTCTTAGCAAAACAGAATAACCTTACAATCTGCTTTTAGTCTAAAATACAGAAGCTGTGGTCTTGGTACTTATTAATTACTTCATCTACTTGCTAAGCATGCATCAATATCTAAAGGACAGTTGATGAAAACAGAGACCCCCCCTTTCAATGAAATAAAGAGAACCCCAGAAAGAATTATTAGTACCAATAAAGAGACCACGAAATAAAGTACATATTTTGTTAGTTCTATATGCAGAAGCAAGATCCCATTCCCACAATATCAATCTAGAAATTCCATGTGTAGTTTTCCCTACTCCATCTATGTATGTTTTTGAAAATTAAAAATATTCAAGCCAATTAATGCCATTCAGAATTACAGAATTAATTAATTTCACTAGCTGAGAGTATCCAAAAGCTTGTAATTTGTTCACCTACAGCTAGTTCGAAAGCAGAAGAAAAAAGCTGGTTACAGCTGTTCCATAGACCAGGTTTTTCTACGCAGCCATTTTATTTCAGCTCAGATAAGACCAATACAAATGTTATATTCATCCCTGCAAGGTAAGGAATAACAGAGGAGTGATCTCTCAGGCCAGCTAGTTTCACAGGCCAGCAGAGATCATGTATTTCTTATCTACTGTTGCTATTTGAATAACAGACTTCTACAACTATTTTGGAATCTGTACCAAAAAAAGTTACTGTGGGAATTTAACAGCACGCAACAAATATGTAAGCCTAAATAAGAATCACTCATACTGATCCCCAGATTAGAGCTCTGTTCACTTTGTCTCACCCAGGACACCCCAGTCAAGCAGCAGAACGTAGCTGTTCTTTCTAAAGGAGTTTCTAGAATCAGCAGCATGACATCTTTCCTTACACTACTTCCACAGATTGTGTTTTGAACAACAGCTGTAGAGATAAACATACCATGCTCAAGGAATTTGTAATGCACTTTCAGGCATGTTTTACCCAAACAAAGAATCAAAGCAGTCATTAGTTTGGAGAACTATTTTCAAGAAACCTCCACCATAGTACAGTATGACAGACTTTGAGGTTTGATTTTCACATATTCCAGTAAAACTGAAGTTATTTCTAACTGTATGGCTAGAGGCTTGCTAGATCCACTCAGCTGAGTCATTAATTTTTACAGGCAGTATTTAAATTCACCACTCATTGCACATGTTGATATCAGATGTAATTCTCAGTCAACACAGGACATCTTGAACAGGAGTTGATGCAGTCTTCTAGCAAGGAGTTAAGGTAGTTAGAAGCTGGACATTATTGTTTATATGAAAAATACATCTAGAATATGATACTACATTAAATGGAAAACAAAGCATGCAAAAAAAATTTTAAGTTTCCAAAATTTCTAAACCTCAAACTCAGGGAGTATGGGACAGGAGAAAAAAGTCTGTCCACAAACATATGAAAAATTCGTGTTCTTCCTCATTTGTAACCACATTCCTGAGTTATTCTTCCTTACTAGGTGTACATTGCACTGCACTACACTCCTGATGTCATCACATGTCAAAAGAGGGAGCAGCACTGAGCAGTTATTAAAGCCTTGCCATTTAAACATCATAAGTCCATTGTAAGCCCAGGTGAAAGACACTGGTATGTGTTTCTTTAGCCAAAATAGACACCAAAGAGCAGGCAGGCCTTGGAGAGATGGGCACACAATGTGCAGTACCCCAGATGGATTTGCTCTGTCTGCTCTGGGTTCACTCTTAGCTTGAGGGCTCTGCCTACATCATCAGTCAGCCAGTGGGGCTACAAGTTCATCAACAGAATTCATAGTACCACGGTTCAGCAGGCCAGATCTCAGAAATCCCATTATGTACAGCATACCCATGCTCTCTCCTGGCTTGCCCTCTGCAGCATGACACAGCATGGCCAGCTCTCAAAAACCATCCACTACAAAGGGAGCTAGAAGTCAGAGGACATTTGTGGAGATCTGAGACAGGCTCTGTCCACTTTGTCTTACTCGATTTCACTTGCTGTCTGCTCGAGTCTGGGCCCGCTGTCTCTGCCCTGCTCTCCACGTTGCACAGGAGAGTGGTGCTGGTGGCTGACCTCCATACAGAGCAGTAGCACATGCTCAGGAGAACATGCAAGTTCTTTGGACACACATCTGGGGCTTGAAAATGAAGTCTCACTGACACAGCCACAGTAAGCATGGGGCCTGCCACCCCTGCAGCCACCAAGGCCTGCTGCGCTGCTGCCTCCAACCCAAGGAGGCTGTCTGGCAAGGGAGCTGCATGGGCAGAGGTGCTGCCAGAGAAGACATGAGATGATGGTGACACAGATAACGGAAGATGACTGTGAATGAAAAAAAACGTACAAGGAAAGAAATACAAGCTTTGAAATCAGATGTTTTTAACTGAAAATGTAAAACTTCTCTACCTAAAGAGATGTGGCTCGAACACAGGTGAAATAAAATACTTTTAGTCACTTTAAGAAGTTCCAAGTAATTACTAGAATACCAGGAAGTGCATCCACAAGCTAATAGGAAAGGCAGAGACTGTATTAGTAAGGCAGATTCTAATGTTCAGTTCAAACAACCCCACTTCAGTGAGCTGTGCGGTCAGAAACTGAGAACTCAAGCTACTTGCACACTTCCCAAATTAAGTATACTCCAAATTTATGTTTAATTGCAAGACAGGCTTCCAGTTCTACTTCCTATGAGTTTTAGCATCTGTTATTGTTTCAGTGATATCAACATCACATCCACAGACTATGGCAGTTCCTGGATGGAAGCCTGAAAGAAGCACTAGCACTAAGGAGGTGATTCAGTAGCCTTGGCACCAATTTTCAGCAGTAACAATTAAAAAGAGATTGAGAGTTACAAAATATCAAATGTAAATTTTCTGTGAATATCTTTTTTATTGTTGTTGTTTTTATTAGAAAGCCATCTTCCACTTAAAGCAAATTATGAATTAGGTAATCTATTAAACCCCACACAGTCATTTTTGTCAAAGACATTTGCTGTCAGTTGCTCATGCCAAATCTAGCATATTTGACACGGCCTGCAGTAAGAGCCAGGCTGGAATTCACCAAAAATTTTTATATAAGAAAGCTCCCAAACTTATTTTTGACAGATTTGTTTTAAATCCTGACTCTGTCACATTACTGTGGAAATGAAGTATGCTGTAAACCATAAGAATACTTCTTAATACAACAATATAATAAAGTATTAATTGTATAAGAGCATTTTTAAATTTCTCAAAGACAATTTTGCTAAGTAGCATTCTCTGAGGAAATTTAAAACACAGCCAAATTAATATTTTCAGCATTTTTGGAGGCAGAGACATTCACCCTAATTCATGTATCTTCCAGTCACTCCAACATTTTCAGCATTGTTATGCCTCACTGCCTCCAAAGCCAGTCAGCTTCCAGCACTCAAACACTGCTTCCTTATTAAAGCTAGAGATTTTCACACAGCAGATATTTCCCCCTCCCCATTCTGATCTCCTAACTGGTATGATCCAACACACATCTTTCCAAGTCAGTTAAAATATGTAACCAACAATCATAGGCTTCCACAAAGCCAAAAAAAAAACACAAAAAAAAAGGTTTCAAGTAATCAAAAACTTTTTTTTTTTTAAATCCAAAACATCAAACTGCCTTTAGGTTTATATGCATTCTCTTCCACAGCCTGATCCAAATCTCATCGAATTCAGGAAAGACTCATCAGCTTCAATAGCATGAGACTCATAACACAGTACATGCCAAGCATAAAAGTATCTGTCATTCACTGATCTTGTTATTGTTACATGTGTTACATCAATAAATTAGTTTTCTGAGAGATGAAGCTCATAGAAGAGGTGCTGGAGGAATTTATAAACAAGACTTCATAAACATGTGAGTACGGGATAGCAGAGGCACACGTAACTCAAAACCAGCACCACTGCAGCAGTGACTGTGACAGCATCCTACATACACCTCCAGGGTTACATGGAAAGCATGCCACTGACCCACCAGCTCAAGCCTCTGGCTCTTGCGTCACAAAAACTGAGGAGATGATGATTAGTTCACAGTAAGCCAGCACCAAGCATGATTCAGTGTAAACTCTGCACACAGGGACAGGGGACTTGGGCTGAGCCATGAGGCAGTGGCCAGGGTCCATTACAAGCAGCCAGTTCAGTTTCACAGAGCACCAACCCTGCCCTAACGCACCATCCAACCACCTACCTGAGAAGCAGGGAGTAACACTTTCCCATAGCATAGAAGCATGACTGCACAACTCAGTTTAAAAACACGCAAACAAAAATATAGAAGTCCTCCAGCAATTAAGGATCTTGTTTGGTTGGTTAAATACCCTTTTCAATGTTCCCTACATTTTGGGGAATATGCACAATCCTCAAAACAGGAGAACAGAAGGTGGGTGCTAATCTGCAGATCCTTTGCTGTTGTCCTTCCCTCCTAGATGAATCAGTTGCATTTGAGAGCCTGCTGAAGACTCATATCACAGACACACCTCTTATGCTCAAAAGAGGAGATATGAAGAAATGAGGCTGCTCTGAGAGCCACAGTCGTGATGAGCAGGCTCCTATATTTAGGCACTTATTCAAAGCACAGTACACCCCAAGTAATCCTGTCAGCCTCTTACCCTTGAACCTTCTTCTCTTCCACCTTTCTCCCAGAAGAGATCTTATCAGAAGGCCCTGGTTCTTCCTACATGTAGCCAGAGCTGCCAACCAGCACCAGCCTGTCATCACATCCACCCGCCCCACACATCCCACCTGGCCACCCTCCAGCCTCCTTCTGCCCACCTAGTTTTTGAGTCCTTCCCCTCATTACCGCAGTGACACAGACCCCCACACCTTCCCTTTTTGCTACTTATTCCCTGGGTCTAATTCTGCCACACATTTGCTAAATTCTGATTGACGTCTCAAAGAACATATATGCAAAACCTAAAAGCTTTCACTAGTGCAGGCAGCCATCGCAGCCAAAGAAAACTCTTCTGATCAGAAGAGTCTCCACTGTAATGGAACGTGCCTAGGCATGCTGCTCATAGCACTGCATCAACTCAAGCACTTCAAACAACGCAGAGCTCAGCTCCAATTATCTAGAAGTGTTTAATATTTCACCTTCACCAGAGCTTGCAGGTCGATATATTACCAGTTGAACCACCAAACATAAGTTCATATCTGGGATCACGTTCTCCAAACCCCAACAGATATGAAAGTGGGCTGTTATGATTCCAGCTATTTCAAACCGTAATTCAGCTTCCTTCTTAAAAGCTATACAAATTATGTAATAATTAAAAACATCAACATATTTTTAAATGACTTCAGATTGAAGCTGAGAAAAACCTTGCATTTATTTGGAGCTGGAACGGGCTGCAAGGGAGGTGGTTGAGTCACCGTCCCTGGAGGTGTTCAAGAAACGTTTAGATATAGCGTTGGGAGACATAGTTTAGTGGGGTTGTTGGTGGTAGGTGGATGGTTGGACTAGGTGATCTTGTAGGTCTTTTCCAACCTAGCTAATTCTATGATTCTATAAAAACTAAACCAAATTGTGTAAGACAGAGCAACAGTTTAGACCAAAGTTATTGTAGATAGTTGGAGTATTTGTTCGAGCTACTAACATTCAGCTTTTCAACATTTTAATACAAATATATGGAAAACTCATAAGTGTGTGTGTATACACACACGTGTATATGCATACATACACACACAAAAGTAATGTCTCATACTTTACCATGTTAACCCACACTGCCAGAGGCAGATATTGTTGGTGTGGCAGTCAGGGTTGAACCTCTCCACCAATATCCCATTACATGTTGTTGCCATGCAACAGATGGCAGCAGAGGGGCAGTCTGACACAACACCATCTGACATGGAAGTGCACATGAAGCTAAGGCTTGGAATCAAATTCCTCCAGGTAGAAAAAAATGGCACCCACTGACATTCAATTGACATTTGCTGAACACTTAATGGAGACCAAACAGTAGATGTGAGCATTTCAGCAGTGGTGACAGCAATGTGAAAGACAAGCCACGTTAAGGATGGCCATGCCAATTTTTACAAGTGCAGCATGCAGGCTCTTGTTCATCATTGGCAAAAAATACATAGCTGTGACTGTGTTGAAAAATAACATTTTGTAGCTGAGAATGTGCACTACCAAATAATGTTATTGTACTCTGTGTACCCGTTGTAGTTTCTGTGGAAATAAATAGAAGGTATTACTTTTGGAGCAAGTTGTATGTCATTTTATCACCTGGAACTGCTTACATCAAAAATATCTTGCAACTTCTTCATCAAGTACAGCATACTGAAAATCTACAGCATTATGCATCTCTGTCATATTGTATATGCTGTATTATCTACAAAAAGGGAACTTGAATGACTAAAGAGGAATTTGAGCACTAAGCACATAACAGACACGCACAAAGTAAGGTGCTAATCTTACAAAGCAAAATAAAAACTGTGAAGCCTGATTCAGCATTCCCCAAACTCATTTCATTTCCAATTAAATTTATTCCAAGGCCAAGAAAATTTTCAGTGTATTTTCCTATCAGCACTGCCTGTCATTGTAAAAGAACCCACCTTACGGCAACTGTGTCCCAAGAGAACAGGTAGCAACATGCACTTGTTCAAATCATGTTCCCCTTCTCTTCTTTTTCTACCAGATTATGAACTTCAAACAAACGTCACACAGCACCAAACCAGTCTTTACCTAATGTCCTAAACTGGCCAGTAATGTTCGTTGTTGCTGTAAGGATATAGAAATTTCAATTGATAGGCTCACATTTAAGTTCCTTGAAGTCACAGTGATAGCTTTGATAACACATAGTGGAGTGGGGTCACCTCCCCTACTCTCCCCACTTGTTTCCCAGGAGTAACAACAGACTTTACAATAAACTCAGTGAGTACCATATTAACCTAGTTTTCAGCAAAAAATTAATTCCTTAATTTGTTTATACAGGCAACGTGAGAGCAAGCTATTGGCCCATATTTAGAATACTGACATTGCCACTCATTCTCCTACTGGAATTTTAATCTTTCTTACAAGAACATGCACTTGACATTATATTTACTATATATCTAGTTCAGAAAACAGGGATAAAGCTGACTGTAGCCTCACTGGAAGGATCTTTAGAAGGATGGGAAAACTGAATCTGAATAGAAGAACCTGTTTGAATCCTACAACCTGGCTTTAGATAAGGAGCATATTTTATTTAAAAAACTCAGAAGAGCTTCTATAAGAACTGATAATCTCTTGAAAAATAGTCTTTGTTTTCCTGAACTTTTCACTATATGATTCAAGAAAGTTCAAATTTTGTCATTACTTAATAAACAAGCTTACTGAAATCAAAGACTCAAATGGTGATATTATTGCATCACAAATACCAGTGTTTCCCATAGATGACATCAAGCTCAACAACATTGTTAATCACTAGACTGGATTTCTACTGTTAGATCACAAGCATTATTACATTAGAACTAGCTACTAATGGATGTTTAATTATATCTTCCCTCTGTTTACTTGCAGTGAGTGACAGTGGTCTGCATGCTCAGCATGGATCTCATTGCTGAAATTGCCTCATGGAAATCAAGTAAACAGCACATGTGAAAATGAAAAATTAATGCTTGTTTATGCTTCCAAAGCAGGGCAGACAAATGAATTCAAACTTTCCAACCTGCCTCTGTTATAGGATAGATACTATGTCATTGGTATGTTCCGTTGAATCAATTTTTCGTTTCTTTTAGAAGTATACATTACCAGAACTATGTCTTTTATTCATACAGAAATTCTTGCTTAGAACTCCCTGTGCTAGGTTTTCACAAAATACAGGTAAAAGATGGTTCCGGATCACAGAATTTACAGCCTACAGATGAAAGATGAATATGAAGAAGCCCGCATTGACAAATCTAAGCGCTCAGTATGCCAGAAACTGTCTCGGTGCAGGGATAACTGAAGAGGTTACACCAGTTCTGATGCTTGTTTCACCTTGGATTTGGCAGCATTACTAAGTACTGGGTTTTTCACGAAGAGTGGATTCCTTGAACTATATCTGACACACACCCATCTACAAAACTCCCCAAATGCAGTAGCATAAGCTGCTAATTAGCCTTCAAAAAGACATTACTACAGTCACTACTTAGCTCATTTAGATTTGAATTAGTGGCAGAGGAGAAAAGGAAGTGTGATAAGTTGTTACACTACATATATGACAAATTACCTAGAAAGGCTGCTGTTTTCCCCTCAATCCCTATCACTTGGGAGCTCTCAACAGAGCTTTACACGCAAAGTTATTACTGTTCTCTGCTCATAGTTTGTTAATTTTATAGATGGAAACCAATATTGCTAGTTAGTATATTTCATTATTTTTTAACATTTATTTTTTCCTGGCTAAAAATAAAGTTAAAAGGAAAGAATGGTTAAGTGCATTTCTCTTTCCTGCCCTTATGCTTTCTCTAATATCAGAGAAAACTACGATAAATCTCGGGGAGGCAATTCTACCTCTGAAATTTTAAGCCTTCATTGCTAGTACACAGTTACCAGGGGAAAAGACAGAATAAATAATAGGGACTCATATCTCTACTATTCCTTTCTCTTTTCTCCTTTTATTTCAAAAGGGACATCTTTGTACTGAGTTACACAACTATCTATTTAATTAAGCTATGAAATCAAGATCAAGCTACAGTTTGATTTCAGTACTACTGATTTTCCTTGATTTACTCAGGATTTTAAAATTCAGCATTTACATAACCAGTCTGGGTGGCAGTGCACCAGAGCAGTTACTGGTCTGAGGTTTCGTACAAGGGTACAAAAGCAGCGTGCCGCTGCCCAGGCCTCTGTCAAAGAGCACATTCTGAGGGGAAGTCCATGCCTTCAATTCACACCTCAGCTCCTTCCACTCTTCATAATTTTTCAAGATAGTTAAATGGTATATCATCTTTATTTCCCAAATTCTTCTCCAGGAGAATGTAGTTACTGCAGATCTATGGTTTTATTATGCACCCTCCCCTGAATGGCGTTTACTCTGTTAACTGGGTAAAAGTGATAAGAAGAAACTTCATGACTGCATCCTCAAGAAAAGAAAAACACTCTTGAGAGCACCTTTTGGCATTATGGGAAAAGCATAGCCTCCATTACTCTAGATTGCTTTCTAATATATATATTTTTTTTGTAGTGCTACATTCTATCATACTTTTTAAAGCTCTGGTATGCAACCAAATATATGTTCTCCTAAAAACAGAACACATTTAATAATTGAGACTTAATGAAGTGTTTCATACGTAATTAAAAATGGTTAGAGAAGGAGCAACATTCGTTTTTACAATTTCTACTTCTGGTTGGAAATGAGGGATAATTTTCCCTGCTCCCCAGAATACTCTTCAGACAAAAAAAAGCATAGTCTTGCTATACTAATAACATTACCTATCCTTACTTTCCTAACGGTGGAAACCATCCCAGAATGCTCACATCATCCAAATGTGTCTGAAACAATGACAAAAGATGCTTCCCCTCCCTCTTTAAACACAGATATAAACTGAGAATACAAATAAGGCCCTGGTTTACATTCCCTAATGTTTTAGGGCTCCTTTCCAGCGGAAACAGGAAAAGGCAAATCATTTCACTTAAACACGGATAATTATTTCAGTTTGAATTCTCAGTAGTTTTGAGAGTCATTTCCTAGGTCCTGTTCATTTCTCTAACACAAACGTCAAACAAGCATATTTTCCATGAGTAGTACCAAATTTTAACAGATTTTACTTATGCTTGGTTTTTTTCCTGTAAGGAAAAGTATTTGTATTTCACCTAGCTTTACTTGCAATACATCATAAGTAATTCATCTTAGTAAGTAATTTTGAGGACTGAAGGATGTCATACCCCCCATTAACTCAACTCCAGCTTCGAGATGCTTATTAAATGTTAAAATAACATCCTTTATAAGTGTTAACCCACTTTCCAATGGCAGTGTTACATTGAAGACAACATTTATATCATTATCAAGAGGCTTCTAAAATCCACAGATGTTTCTATGCTTTGCGTGCGCCTGTTGTTCATGCTTTAATAAACTGAACCCCACAAGCCCCTTTATTCACTCCTCCGTAAATCAGATACCTTATTGCAGGCACAGTTGCCTAGATACAGAGTAATCAGAGTAAGTGAATAAATCAAATTATCAATAACATACACAATTGCATCTTATTATTGAAGCAGGCAATTGGTATAATTTTTAGATTAGATATAAAATAGACATTTAAAACTCACTGGGTATTATGAGATGTCAAATAATTAAATGAGCATTAGTACACATTCTAAGATTTGTTCATTGCAGATAAACAGAGAACACCCTTATTTCTCTTTAGGACAATAATTGCACAAACTACTCATGTAAAGTATCTCTCCAGCAAACACTCAACCAAATGCTGCGTGAAATGTTATTCTTGATACAAGGTACCAACTTTCAATGTGACCGCCTGAAACCACTTTGTACTTACATTGATTTTACTGCCTACAACAACAACATAAGATTGAAAAGACCAGGATGGTTCAGCTTGAAGAAGAGATGATTAATAACAGAAAGAATAGAGGTGCACAAAATAACATATGGTAGAGAGAAGGCAAATTAGGCACTTCTAATTGCTGTGCCTCCTAATGCAAGAGCAAAGGCCAATCAATGAAACTAAAAAGCAGATGTTTTAAATTGATGAAGGAAATCTTTTTATACAAGCTATAATTAGTCTATGAAAATCGTTTCCACAAACTAGAAAGCCTCATAGCTTACAGAAAAAAATATAGATAATGGAAACATCTATTTGCATTTAATAGGATGATAAATAAAGTGAACTGATCATTAATTGAGGGGATCTATAAAGGTAGATAAGGAAACCAATTATATTTATTTTAAATAAGAGCAACTTATTCCAGCCATGTTAAGAAAATAATTACATTCCTCTTGGGGCTTTTTTACTAGTTATCACTGACAAATAGCTACTTGACTATAAAGGTAATTCTACTGAGTTGAAGCAACACTTCAGAGCTCTTGGTCCTTCTAGAAAGCATCTATAATAACATTGATTTTGCACTGATTTACTGACAGATCCGGAGAGAACCACTCTGGAGACTTTACTGCAAGTTCTATAATTGCAATGACAGCTATTGTCCTTAAAAAAGCATTCTGAACACAGAGACTAAGTGAAACAAGGGCTTATTTATTGCCATGATCCTTCTCCCAGATGGCATCCCCCCCCCTTAATTGTATTTATTAATTTTCAAATTTCTAGTTTCTGGAATGCATTAATAGCCTCCTGACATAGTTGATCAGGAAGCTAATGAGGAGAATCACTCTGCTGGACATGAGAGTTAAAAACAAGGCAATGTGAAGGCTGAGAGCTGCCTTTGCAGTAGCAACCATTGCAAAGTGGAGTGCAGGATCTTGCAAAAAAATGCAACAATGCAAAAAAAAAAAAAAGGAACCCTGACCTTCCCCTGACCCTAACCCTTGGCTTCACAAGAGAGGAGTTTGGCCAGGTCAGAGATCTTCTCAGAAGAATCCCACAAGACAAAGCCATGGAGAGAAGAGGGGTCTAGGACAACTAGGTGGTTTTCCAAGGATTACCTCCTCCAAGCTCAAGGACTCCATCCTAACAAGTGGGAAAACAAGCGAAGGTTCCGGGCATCCTGTGTGGATGAAAAAGGAAATCCTGGCAAAAGCACAAGGAGGAAGACCTGGGCAACTGCACTTTGAACCTTGGGAAAAATGAATCAATAAATCCTGGAATCATTTCTAAACATACTGAAAAGATATGCACAAAGTGACTGGGAGTAAGCAGCAAGTATTTACAAAGGTGAATACAACTTACAAATCTAATAGCCTTCTACGATGAGAAGGCTGGCTCAGTGGGTGAGAGGATACCAAAAGTTTATCCTTACAGGATAAAAAATAGAGCAAGCAAAATAACAGGCTCAGAAGGTTGCAAACAGCAGCACAGAGTGCAGCTGAAGGTCAGACCCTAATGATGTACACCAGGGTTTAATACTGGGATCAGTATGTTTAATGTCTTTCTGCATGACTGGGATAAGAACTTCCACAATCAAGTCACCTGTGACTCAAGAGCAAGTTGAGGGTTCATTTAAGCAGACTTTCCTAAGTTGAAAGGAAAAAAAATAAAGCAATTAAAATGTCATTTAAAAGATTCATAGAAGTCTTTTTTAATCCATACTGAGATACAAGCAGTTAGTTATCTAGCTACTAGGCACAAGTCAGACTGCTTTGATTTCAGGTCAGAGATACACTAAGTGATGCTATCTAGGGCAAGAGCAAAGATTTTTATGTCTCAAGCTTTGCAGAAGACTGCTTGTTTCTTTGAAAAGCAAACCAAAGAAACTTAACTCTTTTTCCTTGTACCATGCATCACAGAGCACAGAAAAACAGACCACTTACTCACTCCAGGTTTAGCATAGCATTGTATTGTCTTTAAATACACCTATGATGAAGAGGCACAGCTAACCGTGTAGGAAATACAACAGAGGAAATCCACTGACCTGACATCTTAGAACAAATTAGTGTGTTCTTCAACTAAGTAAAGCATGCTCTGCTGATCTTGTTAAAAGTAACCTTAGCTCTAGGAACCGAAAGTAATTCTGGTCAGCTCACTACTTGTGAGTAAAATGAAGGTCTTGCTGATGCCTTTAGAGGAGTACAGCTACGGAACTATTAACAGAACATGATCCTACTAATATTAAAATCTTTGAGGATTATAATGCATATATTTAAAAATATTTACTTTGAAAAATACAATAAGCTACTTTCTGAAACATTGTTTAATTAAGCATTTTTAAAAGACGTTTCTGTTTCAGGGGAGATGCAAGTAGGTTTTATTTTGTTTTGACGGCTTATTCTAATACAGTTCTTTACATTAAATTATCACAGTTCACTATAATTAAGGAAAATAGAAAGCAGTACAGTAAAACTACTTCCTCTTCACTCACATCATCACTAATCAAAATGTATAGACTTCATTATTTCCATAGCTTTATTTCCTTGCCCTGATAATAAATAGGACAATTTTGGGGAATTCCCAGGACTTTGAATCTGTAATTCATCTGGCCTGTATCAGGCATACTCTGGTAATGTCCCAAGGAAGAGAGAGAAGTTGCTTACTGAACACAAAGGGAAAGCCAGATTTCAAAAACTGTTTGAGAGAAAGGAAGAAATGCACATGTAAGATTTTTTCAGCACCTTCAGACTTTGACTTTAGACTGATTTGGCTTAAGACCAGCACAACAGATAACTTAAAACAGAGCTTAAATTGATTAGGATACACAGGTGAATAAAGGCAAACAATCAGATCAATTTAAACACCCAGCTGAAACTTTGTTACTTTAACAGCCTGAATATTAATGCATCTCTAGTGCTACAGAGTACATGACTAAATACATGGATTTGTTGTGGCTGATTCATGTTTTCCTGAACAAAACATAATCTTCCCTTGAGAGAATATGAAGTCCCTCATCTTGCTGCTTCAAAAGACTTCATTTCTCTTTTGCCCCAGGCAAGATAATCCACCAACAAAATCTCAGGTCTAGTTCTGAAAAACTATTCTTTTGACCTATGTACTTAAGCTTGTGCTTCAGCTATTCCCTTACCTGCCATCCAGGCAACAGGCTACGCAGAGATAGATGACACTAGAAATATTTACGAATACTTCATTGATCATTCTACCATTTAGTTCCACACGTGCCTCTGCAAAATAGGCTAGTCAATTTAACTACATAGTCAAGCAACATCCTGAATTACTCATTCAGGGTGAAGGGAAGTGGGAAGCCTCTCAGGCTAACAATTCTTACAGAATGGGCCTTGACATGAGTTACAAAGGAAATTATTGTGAAGCATTTTCATTAGAATGAGCAAATAATTTGTAATATTTCACTGTTAGCAATTCAACTCACAGCAACCACCTCCCCATTTCACAAAAAGAGTTGTCTCGTTTAACCATGGAGAACATCACAGAAATATCTAGGTCAGAAAAGACCTTCAAGGCCACTAAGTCCAACCATCAACCTGATCTACCAAGGTCCCATCACTAAACCCTTACAGCCTTGTCCACACACCTACTAAATACGTCCAGAGAAGGGGACTTCCACTCTGCTCCTGAGCAGCCTGTACAAAGAGGATGATCAAGCACTGCATTGTGGTGCAACCCAGCACCCGCTCAGCACCACACAGCCATTTGCTCACTCTCCTCCAAATAGGATAAAGCAGAGAACTGGAAACAAAATACAGCCTGTGAGATGAGATAAGAACTATTTACTAAGACAGAAGAGGAAAAACAGAAACAAAAATACAGCAACAATACATACAGCCATAACGCATTGCAATCATTCACCACCCAACACAAAGGACTCACCTCTGCTGACTGACACACAGCAGTCCCCAAACAGCACCCCACTCCTGGCCAACTCCCACAGCTTTACAGTCTTCCTGATGCTGTCAGGTGGTAAGGAGGAACCCCTGGCCTCATTCAAACACCTGTACTGGCCCCTTCCCAACCCCTGCTGCATTATAAAAGCAACCACAGGTGCATTCCCATTACTCAGCAACAATCAAAACATCTGTGTGCTGTTAACACTGTTTCAGATGAAACCAGAACACACTGAAAAAGAATTTCTACTTAATATCTGATCTAAAACTCCCTGCACACAACTTCAGATGGTTTCCCAATGTCCTATCACTTGTCACCTGAGAAAAGAAACCAACAGCTTCCTCTCTGCAACCTCCCTTCAGGCAGCAGTAGAGTGCAATGACCTCTCCCCTCAGCCTCCTTGAGACAAACCAACTCCCATTCCCTCAGTTATGCTCCTCACAATTCCTGTTTTCTAGTCACTTCACCAGCCTTATTGGTCTTCTCTGCATGCATTCAAGCAAATCAGTACCCTTCTTGTGAGGGGCTCAAACCTGAACACAGTATTTAAGATGTGGTCTCAGCAGTTCTGCCTACCAAGTGACAATCACCTCCCTAGTCCTGTTGGCCACTATTTCTGATGCAGGCCCACATATGCTGTTGGCCTTTTAGGCCACCTGGGCACACAGCTGGCTCACATTCAGCCAGCTGTCAACCAGCTCCCCCTTTCTGTGGACACCTTTCCAGCCATCCTTCCCCAAGCCTATACACTGCATCTTCATCTTCTTTAATTATCTCAGTTTAAAACAAGCATATTGGCTCTATAATCTTCATTCTGCATGTTCTTCCTGAAGACCTTTACTGCTTGATATTGCTGTTTAGCAGCAGCAACACCCACAGCAGTGTCCAAAATTAACACATATCAATCATCTATAACTAGAAACATTAAAACCACTTGCTTTTCCATGTTATGCTTTCCTTTGCTAGTGACCATGAAAGGAAAGCAATATTCCAAAACAGTTTACTAAGATCACTAGGAAAGGAAGGTTGCTACCTTCTTTTACCATGATTCTTCCTTCCTCTTAAAGAAAGGGAGTCATCATCATGAAAGATTATGTCAAGTTATTCATTTCTTAATGCTACAAGCGCAGAATGAATTCCCTTAATTTTACAGGCAACATAGCTATACTCTGCAGAGAAGTCAGACCACTTGGCAGTGCACTCTCATATTAGATAACTAAAAATTAAAGGGAATGTGTCCTTCAATAGCAGTAAAGTTACTTATTGAAAAGAATTTTTAAGTGACAACTGAAGTATAACTTTTTTCTACCTGAGGAAGAAAGGATACGTTAACTTTCTGGGACAATGACATAGATATGAATCACTTAAAATCATTTTTCAGTAGCACTTGATGTGAGGACTTGAGAATGAGGTAAAAACGTGTTCAAGAGCTTTTTCCACACAGTTTTTGTATGACAGCTAGATTTGTTTCAATTAGGGAGATACAGAATTTTCCAAAGTAGTTTAAGGATTCCTGCCCCAGAGATGGACTCCGCCAAATTTTCAGAAAACTGAAAAGAATGGAACAATGCATAGACTTAAAATACAGTAAAATAACCTATAAGGAAGACAGGACAAAGAACCAGAACAGAGAAGCAGCACCATATTTCTAGAGTAAGCTATTCAGTATAACAAATTAGGAATAAATAAAAATGAACATTAAAGCCTTATGTAAACTGCATAAATATTGAAGTAAAAGGATAGCACACTTCTGCTGCCTGTTTTCCAAAATATGAAGTTAGCACTGCCATTTTTAAACAGAGGTCAGATTTGAGAGTGACACAATAGTTATCTGACCCAATTGTACTATGTCAATGTATTTGACCTGCCTTCAAGGATATGGATGAATCAGCTTCATCAGTAGTGGCAGAATTTGACAGTCTGCATTACTTCCAGATGACCACCTTTTCCTGTTCAGATTACAGTTTGTCATTGCTTTCATCAATTCACACATTTATTTCACCTCAAATTTTAAGTACAAAATAATCTGCCCACAGACTTCGTAATTTTTTGAGTTCTCTTCTGTGTAACTTTACACAGAACATTGTCCAGGTTAATATTTAAATTACACATCGTACTGCATGACAATAAAAAAATCTCTTCTCACATCACACTATATGCAACAACAAGGCACAGCGTCCTGAAAAGCATGCAATTCTGCCAAACAGTCACTTTACTAAATGAATGAAACCTGATACACAGGATTATCAGTTTATTCTTATGGGACAACCCTAGCCAGACATAACAAGAAACACCACACTTCTCAATTTACAGTGTTACCATAATATGAATGCATTATGAATGGGATAGAGCTTTACAAGATGGCATATTACTTATTTATTAGACCAAAGGAGATATTCATAAAAGCAATGCTCTGTGAAAGCTGCTTTTCTTTTTGCACTATCATGCTTGTTAAAAAAAAATACAAATGCTAGTTCATAGGGAATTCAACAAGTTAACAATTTATTTTAGAAGACACTTTGCACCATGTAGAGCTGCCAGTTTCACTGTAGTTTTTGAAAGTCCAAACTTAATTTTATTCTTCTCATTTCCTTCATTTTTAATTAGACAAAATGCCCTATGTTAAAAAGATGATTAAAAATAGGTCCTGAAGAAGCGACATCCTTTGTGCAGTTACTGTCCCACTTCACAGAGGAACTTTCACAAAGAAATCTGCAGCTCAGAGTTGCTTTAAGCTTTCATTCCTTTCCTATACGATAGTATTTAGATGCTTTTGCGTAATTAATTGCTGTTAAGTTGGATAAAACCAGCCACAGTAGATTATTTATTGTCCTTTTCTGTGCAGAATGTACTTACTGATCAGAACAATCATATTTACCTCTAAGGCATTTCTTAGCACTTTTGCACATTCCAGATTGCAGAACTTCCTAAATCTCTGAGCCAAATTATATCAACAAATTGCTTTCTTTCATCATTAGGAAGTTCATTTTATTTTCTAAATACACTGAAGTTGGGCACATGAGCTTAGTGACTAGCAAAAGCACACAGTCCTCCCAGAATTATTCCTCAACACTTCCACAATACACGAAGCATACTGCTATGGACTATTACATTAAAACTCTACCACAACATTAAAAGTAGCAGTTACATTCAAATTTAAAAGATAAACAAATTCAAGAGACTTTTTTAAGCAACAGTATTTATTACCAACACCATTGTTCTATTGTTTTGTATATTGAGAAGCCACAACATTTTTATTTTTAATAATCATGACATTCTAGCATAGAACAGAGCATCACCTTTCAAGGTACAACTTTTGTAGGCCTACCTTAGGCAGTTAAAACAATCTATGAAAGTCAAAACTGGAAATACAAGTCTGTTGGGTTATACAACAAACAAGAATTATAGAACACTGTAAAACAGTTTTATACAGGAACTCCTGGCACAGTTATTAATTGAAACATGTAAAAATTTGATTCATGTCTATGAAACAATGGATTGCTAAATAATTCCACATTCAATTTATGTCTGACAACTCTGAAGTCATTTCCTTAATTTCAGCAAAAAAAAAAATCAAGCAAAGTCCCTTGGAATATTGTAGGCAAGAGCTGAAAATCAAATGCACCACTTTGCAACATGGAAGAATCATGGGATATGGTTACATTGGTGTAGAAATCATTGCATAGTTCTGTATTCTTGTGTTAGTGCTGCGGTAAATGTATTATAAGCAGCAAATGGAGAGCAAGGTACCATCAAGGGAGGTGAAGGAACATTTCGAAGTTTTACACACTCCATATGCTTTGAGTAGAACAAGAAAAGGAAGAGTCATGAAACAAATCCAATTTCTGTTTGTGCAGAGAGCTGAAGAGGTTGGACAAGTGCTGTTTTGCATTATACCAGTCATCTCCAGGCTCAGCTTTCTAATTGCATTAGGCTCTGAGCACATCTAACATACAAAGGGAATTAGGATTTGCAAGCAGAAAAAGAAACAACCAAACTTGTATTCCCCCTATTTTTAAATGTGCATCATACTGCAGTCTTCGCTACAAAATCCTCCCATCACAAGGTTACAGCAGGTATTCGCCACCCTCCTGCATAGCAGCCTTACTACCTCTAGGAAAGAAACATGTTTCAACAGTGCTAGGAGGTAAAATAAATACGTATGTATAATTTTAAATATAGATGTATACACATAAATAAAAATAATAGTTTTTAAAAGCACTAATCAACAGGTAAAAAACAGGGTACTTGTATGTGGACCACTTGGTTCTGAAGTGGTGTCTCCCTCCAAAAGCACATGAACCTACATTTGACATTAAGCACATGAATCATGAGATAAATTTCCATTGCTGTTCAGATAAATATGTAACATCCTCTACACGCCACAGGTAAAAAAAAAAATCACAACACCAAACAAGCTCAAGTTCAGTCTACCAGAAAATATGCAAACCCCTCCTCCTCTGTTCGGTTCCACCTAACTACAAGATTTTAAATATAAAGACTTCACTGTTGAAAGAGTAAAATTTAAAGAAGAAGCAAATCCAAGCGTTATGATATCAAGATATAATTAAGGAGTGGAAAAGCAGGCAGTGCTGCTAGACAATTGAGGAAGCTAATCAACAGTCTACACTTGAGTTCCTTTCCAGTATTTTACATTATTGAAATTATGGTGCTTCTCTATTTGCATGAAGAGCTGTCATGACCAATAACAGAACTGGCCAGTCTAATTTTGTTGGGTTTTTTTTGTTTTCAAGCTAACGTGGTTTTCTTCCTGCTTAGTTTTACCTCATGCTTCTACTTCATTTTAGTAAAATCACATTCTTCATTTTAGAAGCGAAAATAACCCAACAAACCACATGGCCAAAATACTCATTTCAGAAATGCCAAGAAACCATGGGCTCAAATATGATGAAGAGTATTTTTAAAACCATCCAAACCAATGCACACTTAAAAGTAAATTACCAGAACAGCTCTGGGTTCCTCTCACTCAAAGCCACTGATGAGAAACAGAATCCAGAGTACACAAGCACTTGGTTAATGTAAAAACAGAGGTCCCATTTAACATGAACCCTGTAACTCCTACCCTCTTATAAACTTCAGAGACTGTGTTTTGCTGCATATTGCGTTATCAATACAGTTACATTTATAAGGTCTTGTATTACTGGTACGTTTGAAAATAGATTGTTTTGTTTCCAGGTAGGACTACAGAAATGAAAGCTGGTCTCCAGACAAACAAAACAAGCTACTTCATGGAAAAATCAATTCGCTGACTATACAACATCACATCTCTGAATTCTTCAGTAAAATCTACAATAATTTACTAATCTTTTTAGATGCTACATCACATTCGCAAATCTATATACACTGTAGCACTGACAAAAACTTCTGCTTTTTTCCCTCCTCCCTTCATACATTGTGCATTCTGAGATATTCCGAAATTTTACGTTCATACATAGGTTGCTCTGAAAGTAATGCCTCTTACGTATTTTCATGGAAACTACAACAGATGCAAAGAGCACAATAACACTGTTTGATAGAGAAATTCTCAGCTACAAAACACCATTTATTCAACACAATCACCACTATTAGCTGTGCACTTTCAGCAACCATGAAAAAGAGCTTGCATGCCACACCTGTAAAAGCCTGCACCAGCAGAGGTGACCCACTGTTTCAAAGCTGCTATGCCTGCATTGTTGCTAGGAAAACGGTGACCATGCAGTCCATCTTTGACTGTGCTCACATCCGCTGTTTGGTCTCCATAAGCATTCAGCAGACGTCAGTGAATGTCAACAGATACCATTTTTTCCACCTGGAGAAATTCAGTTCCACACCTTTGCCTCATATGCACTCCCATGCCAGATGCCAGTATTTTGGACTGCCATTGTGCTGCCATCTGTGGCACAGCAACAAAATGTAACAGGATACTGGTGGGAAGGTTAAGCCTCTAATGCCATACCACCAACATCCACCTCTGACATCATGAGGGAACACCATAAAACAGGCAGCATTACCTTTTGTGCAGCTCTCATAGAGTGAGTCTTATCTTGAAGTTTCATAGCAAAACACAATGTTCTGTCAAAAAGTTTTGGTTTTTTTTTTTTAATATTATTTAAGATATGAGAAGGGTTTGAGACAAGTCAGCCAAACAACTACTTAGCAAAAAAAACATCCAGCCTACCAGAGGTAAAATGGCATAATTTTAGCATACAATCAGACTTAAGACAATTGCTATTTTTGGAAGCAAAGTCAGTTTTAATTAGAGTGCCCTAAATTTAGAGCTTCAAATTATATAAAGTTTTATGGTCCTCTTCCCAATAGACTTCCAGCACTAATCTGTCTTTTTCAAATACACTGTGCCCTGTAACTTACATGGAAATTTAGCTGACCTCTTTTTAAATTGTGATGAAATTGCCTCATCAAGACTGAAAGAGCATTCACCTCTTCCAAAGCAGTTTGTTCACTAAATATAGCTTTCAAACATTAATTCCTCCATTTTAAATTAAACCTGCTAAATTAACACTGAGCATGTCAGTGCAAACACTTCAGTAATGCTGGTGCAGATGAGACATGTTGACTTTCAATTCAGAAGTCCTCCTGAGCAAAATTCCTGAACTGCAGGGTATCCACACATTCCAGAGTCCATCATCTCCCTCCCTAAATAAGCTCTTAAAAGTTGCATCTCACTCAATTAACAGCCTCATAACAAGCCTTATTACCAGAGTAGAGGAAGACTTTCATGTCTTTTGCCAGCTAAGTCAGAGGCACATTGAACCATAAGCAGTGTTGCTGCTTAAAGCAACGATGAATTACTTGTCTAAGAGCAGAACAAATTCATTTTGAAGGCAGATAAAGGCGGTTTACAATTTTTCAGAATTAAAAAGAAATATAGTAATAGACGAGGATCAATGAAAGCTATGGTAAAACAGGAAACACTGGTGTCCTTCAAAATGATAACAGTTACATTAAGCTCCAGAAGCAGCAGACAGGAGCATACTATCAATTCCAAAATAATTTTCCAGATGTAGAATGGTACAAGTTGCCATTTGATATCTTGAAGAATCACAGTTTGTGAGGAGACAATTATTTTGAAGAATTACATCTTGTCATGGTTTTATGATTTTTGTTATCGGTATTCCATATCATAACATCATGTAAAGCACTGGGAGTTACAGAGTTAATGCCCCAGTTCCATGGACTACCGATTTTCCTGGTACCTGCATCTCAGAAGAGAACTACATACCCCAGAGGACTTTAGTTTAGAGAGAAAGATAAAACTCCTTGCAAATCACAAGACTCAGTCTTTTTGCTGCCCTAGAGTGAGTGTTCCCCAGCCGCTTTGCCTTAGTTTTAGAGTAAGGCCTTCGGTTTCAGACACTCTTTCTCATTTTACTTAATTTATTAGCCTGAATTCCAAATAATATTGTATTATCGGAATGCGAGATAAGACAATATATCATATTTAGTAAATTAACTTTCCTCCTCAGATCGTTGCCACTGTTTTGTTTTCAGGCCCATCTCTCATCTCTCTACCCTTTCCCTTGGGCATGGGTCCATGGGTCCCCTGCCCCCTTAGTCACAGAACCGGACCAAATCAGCCCATGAACTGTTGACACCTCCATCCCCCCCTGCCCTTCTTTTTTGGGCCAGTGGGCCTGTGGTCCTGCTGTCTCCCTGTCACGTACACAGATGGATGTAGAGATAGAGATAACTGTGACAAATCTTGACAGATACAAGCGTATCTCAGTTCGGCTAAGTATGAAAATAAATTCATTTAAAAAAAATCAATAAAATGCCACTTAGCAAAAATGAAATCTGTCCTATTGTTAACTGAACAAGAAGGCCACAAATCCAAGTTACATTCAATACCACTTTTTCAACCATGAAATTTGACAAGAAATTTTCTCCAACCCTGGACTGACAAATTGAGTAGATTTTTTTTGGTCAATTTCTGATTCATCTCAGAAAATGACCTAAGACGACAACTGTCCTAACAAGAGTCACTATGTTAAAAGTAACTGCTCCAGATTAGAACTAGACTGGGAGATAATACTTCCTAAAGAAGTCTCTAGAGTAGTATTATACATAACAGCGCTACAAAGCCTGGATCTGTGTTCGAGTGCAGACTAGGCTGAAGATTAAAAACCTCTGAGGATTACCTAAATTCACCATCTAGATGTATTCTTCCCTTTGGTCTCCTTTGACAGATGTCCTGCAGTCCATTCAGTAACTGCATGACCAGTTCAACCTTGAGGTACACTTATGCATTCACTTATCATTATGGTCATCTCCTAATACTTTGATCACGAAAGCTTTAAAAAATACCAGCATATGGTTATTAAGCTTGTCACAGTAGGAAAGTTTCTCTCCTATCTATTTCCAAGTTAGGTAAAATATACCTAAGGAAACCAACTCTTAGGAATCAACAATATTTAAATTAATAACTTCAGCTCAGGCTTAGTGGTATTACTACCCACCCTTGTTCCTACTGTTAGAAAGGCTGAAGTCCTGTCAGGTAAGAAAACACTATACATGGTGTACTTCTCATCCCAAGAAGAGAGGGCTACTCCCAAACTGCATACACATGCAGAAACAAGATCAAGGATCCTTGGCTTTTGTTTTCTTTGATATCAATAACATTACAGAGAAAAAGCTGCTTTCCAGAAGTCATGAGATTTGTAAGAACTATTATTTGAGGACTGCAATCAGTAGCAATTCATGTATTACAAGATTCCATGAATACTGGGTAACATGTATTACCCACCTGGAGATAGAAAGTGCATGTTAGCTGATTAATAAACAGATGGTTTTCCATTGATACTGATTATTCCTCTTGATTACTCACTAAAGGAAGCCCTCCATTCATCCTCCTGGATAAATGAAATCCACTTGAAATTTTAACTAGTGTTTATATGCTTTCTCAAGTGCTCTGAAAGTTAGTTAATCTTTCTCAAAACATCACTTAAAGGTAGTTGAATTCAGTCTTCAACTACTTCAGTGAAGAAATTTCAGAATTTGGACATAGTTGTTGTATGCAGTGAACAGTATCCTGAAGAATAGGTACCTTAGTATCCTTAAGTTCTACCACTACTTAGGAACTAAGCACTAAGTCAACAAAACAAACAGGAGGAGCTTTAGAGGGGGAATTTACAGAGAGATGCTATTAACCATGAATTACAGAAAACAATGTATTAAGGTAAGAAATATCTTGAAAAATATAAACTTGTCTGTCTAAAGTTACATAACAAGGCAGCAGCACTATTTCCAGGAAGTCTTCTTCTATGAAGAAGGACTTCCTCTTCAAGGAGCCAGGTATCTTCAGCTTCCATTCATGTCAGTAACAACTCAAGGAAAAGTGCCACAACATCACGGTAGGTCAGAGAAGAATAAAAATTCCTAATCCAGTACAGCACAGAGATTATGATTATGTACTTAGTTTCCCAAATGGCTCTTATGAACGCTGCAAGTTCTATTTGCAATTTGCGAGTTATTTTTTTGTTGCTTTTTTTTTTTTAAACAGACATCATGTGATAAATGGTTCTGATCTAGAAACTTTTACTAACCCCCCAAAATGATGACAATTTATTAAATATTATTACAAATACCAAGGCCTGCGAAGACCCCAGAGCCACCTGGATCAGAGGCATGTTTCAATTTTCAATTTTAAAATCATTTAAAATATTTAAAACCTACTAAAAACACCCATATGTATCTAACTAGTTCATTCTGTTCACTGCTGGGACTGCTCTCACATCTTCAAGACTTCTGGCAGAGGATAAGTGCCTTTTTCTTGTTGTCTATCCTAGACTTAATGAGAATGACTAAGGCTGAGTTTTGTTGTTGTTTGTCAAGTCTGTTTTTAAATTGATTTAGAGTATGAATTAAACAGAAGTTCACTGTTACAGGTCCAGTGCACCAGGACAGAGAAGACTCGCTTGGCACACAAGCAGTCCTATTTAAAGGCTACAGAAACACTCAAGCATGCGAATAAGTGTCTCGCTGTTCCTGAACAAATGCATAAACCAACTATAAAGATTTCCTCCCTTCTTGTACACACAGAATAACTAAACAGTTTGTTTTTATATTTAAGGAGCTTAAGGTAACATTCCTGGTGTTGGTACAAGTTGGAAGAAAAATCAAAACACATTATTTGTAATCAGATGGGAACATCCAACAATTACGGAGTGCAATCCTAGTGCACTAAGCACACTGTAAATTTTTAGCAAAGAACATTGTTTAGAGTTGAATGGGGCAAACTGAAAGATAGAAGAGTAACACATACTTCAGAATCATAGAATCACTCAAGTTGGAAAGGACCTTCAAGATCATCAAGTCCAACTGCAACCTAACCATACTCCTCTAACAACCCACTGCTAAATTATGTCCCCGAGCACCACATCCAAACGATTTTTAAACACATTCAGGGATGGTGACTCAACCACCTCCCTTGGAAGCCTATTCCAGTGCTTAACAACCCTTTCCATAAAGAAGTTTCTCCTGATATCCAACCTAAACCTCCCCTGGAGCAGCTTGAGGCCATCTCCCCTTGTCCTGTCACCTGTGAGAAGAGACCAGCCCCGCTCTCGCTGCAATCACCCTTCAGGTATTTGAAGAGAGCAATGAGGTCTCCCCTCAGCCTCCTCTTCCCCAGGCTAAACAGCCCCAGTTCGTTTAGTCTCTCCTCGTAGGGCATATTCTCCAAGCCCTTCACCAGCCTTGTTGCCCTTCTTTGAACCTGCTCCAGCACCTCAATGTCCTTTTTGTACTGAGGCGCCCAAAACTGAACACAGTACTCGAGGTGAGGCCTCACCAGTGCCAAGTACAGGGGCAGGATTACTTCCCTAGTCCTGCTCACCACACCATTCCTGACACAAGCCAGGATGCCACTGGCCTTCTTGGCCACCTGGGCACACTGCTGGCTCATATTCAGCCAACTGTCCATCAGCACACCAAGGTCCATTTCTGTCAGGCAGCTTTCCAGCCATTCCTCCCCAAGCCTGCAGGGTTGCCTGGGGTTGTTGTGACCAAAGTGCAGGACCCGACACTTGGCCCTGTTGAGACTCATACAGTTTACCTTGGCCCATCGATGCAGTCTATCCAGGTCCCTCTGTAGTGTCTTTCTACCCTCTGGCAGATCAACACACCCTCCCAACTTGGTGTCATCTGCAAACTTACTGAGGGTGAGTGGTGCATCCCTTTGTGGGGATGCATTTTTCTTAAGAGCTCAAGTGGTCTGAACACTTACGTCCAATTAACATTTAGGTCCTATATCTCAGAGAGAGCATACCACTTCTCACCAGAGGAGATGCAAGGAATTCCTTAAGATACCAGATACATTTCCTGGTGTGCTAAGGGCATGCAGGCTTTGGTTTCGCATTTGTCAGCCACCGAACAGTTGGATATTAGCTGCAGCTGCTAGTGGCTTTTATTGCAGGAGAGGGGCACAAGGGAGATGCAGCGATGGAGTGTTTTTGCATTATTTCTTCCTCTCCTCAAAACAATTCTCCCCATAACAGCCATCACCCATCTCTCACAAGGTCAGAGAGGACAGGTCTGTTTAAGAGCATGAAATTACAGAAAGTTTGCAATTTCACAGCATGGAGTGATTAACTATTCCCTAATTCCCCCCTCAAAGGAAGCATTAACAAAGTACACGAAGCCTGCACTGTGGGCATCAGAGCCCTGAGAATAAAACTGCTCATGTTGAGAGCCAGCCTGCCACATTGTGCTTCCCCTATGGTTTTCACATAGATATTAAGCAGAGGTTGAAAGAGAGTAGGGGGGCAGTTGGGGGCTATTACTGCTTTAAAGCAAAGAAGGAGGTTGTTTTCTTCCTCCTTCTTTCCTTCAACTCTCCTTTGAGGGAATTACAAGCTTGAACAAAGGCTTGAGGTTCTCCTGTACTAGTTTTAATAGATCACATACCACCAATCAGGAAGACAGGATTATTTAAAAGCAAGGGACTGCCTTTAAGCTCACCCTTCAAACCCCTGGAAGAGGGAAGCCTACCCACCAAAGGATCTGTGTTTTGATTTTCCAATGAACTTCGGGAACCTTAGTGAAATTTGAGCACTGAGAAACCTCAAAAAGAACAGAACAAACTGAACAGCAAGGCAAGAGAAAGAACTCACACAGAAATGAAGGGTCGAAGATACATGAACTTCAGATATGCTCTGGTAGCAACAGGCAACAACCATCGTGGTCAGCACAAGCATCCTTGATGGGCACCCCAGGGCATTCTCTTAAATCTGAGCCACTCTCAAGGGACTTCTCTACTCCCCCCCTTCCCATTCTATTCCTTATCAATCACTTGTGGCAAGATTTTGAGTCTCTAACAGCAGGGAAGCCATCTCTCCACTTCTTCTACATACAATCCTATACACTAATGCTTCTCATTCAGAACATCCACACTTGTGTAAGAACTGCTGCTGCAGTTTAAAAAGAGTGTCCAGAGAAAAATATAAATGCAAGTTTTAGTTAGGGTCTAGCAAAAGAACTTAAGCTGATAGCAGGAATTTTCACAGAAGTGGGAAATATGAAAGAAAAGGGAGACTAGGACCAAGAAAAAAAGGAAACCTATCTCAGCCAGGTACTGACTACAGGAGGAACTTGAGTATTTCTAGTTATGCTGCAAAGCACTTTCTTAGAAAGTGAATTGGGTCCAAATCCTGAAAATCCCATTGCTGAGATGAACATATAAGGTAACTTTTAGATACCGCTGTAATACAGTTGCGTTTGTATCCGTAAATAAACTGAGACTAGAACAAGGATAAATAAAGATGCTGAATTTCAGCACAGCACATTGAGGACAGGTAGAAGAAATCTGACAGAAACACATACAGAGATAAAGCAATACAGGGAAAGCAACAGAAAGGAAATTGAAATTGTTCAAAGATAAATTCAGCTATGCCTCTGGCAAGTATTCTAGCAATGGAAGCTGCAACACTTGGAAAAGGCCAACATAGATAAACAGGAAAGTGCAGAAAGCAATCAAATTTAAAAGACAGGCATAAGCAGAGCATAAAAATACTGGGTATTCAAAAAAACCAAAGGGACTAAAAAGCAACAGTTGAGAAGGTAGATCACAGAAGTACACTTGTCCAACGTGTTCTGAAAACAGATATTTTTAAGTACTTGAAGTACAGCAAATAAGTAAGAAAGGATGCATGAAAAGGATGTTTGAGAGGATAAACATAGCTCTGGCAGAAGTGGCTGGAACGGTTATTCCCACTTGCGAAAGGATGAAGATCCAAGCAGACACCGTAGTCATATTCCCTGCATCTCTATCCATTTCAGCTTAACTGAGGGCTATGAAATATTCCTATACCTCTCACTTCTAGAGGCTTCCTTTAAATTCATTACATTGCAAGAGCACGTGTCCTTTACTGAACAAAAACCTCCAATAATCAAAATGTAGACTATGGTTTTTTTTTTACATTTACCAGAAGTATTTCTGGACTATTTCTGGAGAGGACAAAATAATTAGTTCTGGACTTAATTTAATCCTGCCCAAATAATGATAATATCACAGTAATGACCTTCAGAGTTATAACTGTCAGCTCTCTGACAATATCACTACTTAGCTGTTTGCCACTGGCCTGCCCTCCTTCCCTTTCACCTTCAGTGAAACCTGCCTGTGGAGCTGGATATAATGTCCTGGAAAGATGCTAGGTTCAGGTACCGAATTTTCTTTTTACTGTATTAATCCACTGCTTATTTGGGTTGAAATCTAAAACTTTTTAAAGAAGCAATAACATAAATAGCATCTGGAAGTCAAAAAACAGTTATATCAAGTTCTTAAACACACTTTTAGTATTATTTTTGTAAACCTTTACCAGATTACAAAAGCAAATACAAGAGCCAGCACGATTTTTTTTTTAATTGAAATTATTTTTTGACCTAGAAGTACCACATCTCTCCCCTTAAACATTCACTTTTCTTCAGGGCAAGGTGATGCTCACCCAGGTGGCTCACGGTATTTCCCTTGGACTCAGCATTAGCACCAGAGGATTAGCAGCATGTTTTGAAGAATCAGATACATGGCATCCACCAAGGGTAGAAGGGAGAATATTCATTTAGTGACAAGCAACCTTGAGAACCACACGTGGTAACACTGAAGAGCAGACTGAGTATATCCTAATTTCCTGCAGGTACTAAATAGTTTGTCTGTATTTGTAAGTGTTCTGAAAGTTCCTGTTTAGCTGCTTGAGAACCTGGAGCTTATTTCTCCAAAGAGGAGTAAACATCATGAAATAGCATTCAAAATACACTTTCAAATCTTTCTGAAACGCTCGCTTTCTCTTCAGGCAGCTTCGAAACTTACTTGTTATAGAATCATCCACTGAGGATTGAAAACAAGCAACAAATACGATGTTAAAACTAATATCTGATGTCTCCCCCCATCCCCACTTCAGAATGCGGCTAAGTGCTTTGGTTCCCTGTTAATGCTGTAGTCTGCCTGCCTGTCTTAACAGTCAGACTAGAACGTGTGGCTTTCATTGCTGTCGAAAATAATTAGGGAAGCACACATCCAGCTAGCTGACACATTTCCTTTGAGCTGTCACCGCTCCAGAGCTTCTCAAAAGCTTACTGCTGTATACCTCTGTGGCAGATGCTTGTAACATGGAAAGCCTAGTACTTTTGGATAGCTGTCTATAGGTAATAAGCAGCACTGCTCTAGTACTTTTCCCTTTTTTGTCTTCCATAAGAAACAGCATACCTGCTGAAGAGCTCTTCTCCTTTTTGCAGCAGCAGCACCCCTCCTCAAAATATGGAAGGAGACACCATTCACCATACAGATTTCTACATTTGAGGCAATGCATGTAATTTGCGTTGATTTAAAGATTTAAAAACATTCTAGATTAATGAGGAAGAATTGCTGATTTTTTTTTTTGTCTTTTCAGTAAATTTCTCAACCCTGACCCTGCTGAGTCAACCAGAGGCTGGGAATTTATAGTACTCTAATTATGAATAAGTAAAAGAATCTATTTGAAAGCTTCAGGTTATGTATAGGGCACCCTCTAATGAATTTGTTTTCCAGAGCATCAGAGGTCTTGGCTGTACCTTGAACTCTGCTTCTTGATACTTGTGTCACTCTCTCAGAGCCAGACATTTGCTCAAG
Organism: Numida meleagris; assembly: GCF_002078875.1. NCBI lineage: Eukaryota > Metazoa > Chordata > Aves > Galliformes > Numididae > Numida > Numida meleagris. The sequence goes on along the minus strand of NC_034409.1, from coordinate 112,306,674 downwards.
GCTTAATGTATTTTAATAGAATTAAATATTTTTATTTCAGGAAAAAAACTGAACACAAACCCATGATTTAATGCTGGTTATCTGTGTAGTTTTTATCTTCAGTGTTCTATTTATTTGATGTTTTTAATGGATTTAGCTTTATTGTCACACTGCCTAGGAATTCAGACTATAAACTTAATTGAATTGTTATTTACCAATATGATTCTCCCCTGGGTTCACTAACAAAAGCATCCACCTATGAGAAGCTGATTAAGACAGCCAGAAAGCTAGGTTTTGTTCTCAGTTTTAAAGGAGAGTAAATATCTGAAATGACAGTTCAGAAAGAAGGCAGAAGAGCAAATATTCATCAGGACCTGATCCAAACCATTAAAGCCAATCGACTATATACACAAGTTCCAGAGGCATTTACTTGTGCTTGGAAATGCATTAAAATGTCTTGAAGGTAAGTCAAATACACACCTTTTTGGTAAGAGAAGGGAGAAAGCTATTGAAAAATGGAAACTGATGTGAAACTGCTTTGGATGGGTCCTATAGAGTTATGTGCCATTCACAGGAAGTATTCCTTTCTCCCAGAGGAAAGGAAGAAGACCAAGAAAAGTTTCTACACATCCAGGAGAAACAGGCAATGAGCTCACTGTGCACAGGACTGGATGAGAATCAATGGGAGCTAGCAAAGGGGTGAAGCAAACTCAACAAGTTAATGAAAGCACCTGGAGGTAATTGTTTCAGCCTCAACATCAGGAACTTTGGCACCATGCAGCCTCTGATCCACTTGGCTCCTTGGATCAGTTCTCAGACAGCTAGGGGGTGATCACAGTAACTCTTGGCTCTCCCTCTGCTAGATTTGTCTTCTTTAATCTCAATATATACATTTTGATTTTAATATTGCTATTAAGACATTTCTTCAGCCTTTTTCAACCAATACACCCCAAGCAAACTGTCAAGCACAAAGACAACCCTATTACCAGTTAGTCTCAATTCCAGAAGTGCTACAAGGGACTCCAGGACTAGAGAACACAACTATCATCCAACCAGAAGGCTTGCTTCTTCTCTACTCTAGGCAATCTTCTCATACCTATTCGAGTAACCATTCATGTAAATCATCTCTAACTTTGAGCACAAATCTCTTGTTTTGCCCTTTCCCTTCCTCTGACCCCCTCCCCCAACCAAACAAAAAAGATCACCCAACATTCCTTGAAGTGAAACATTTTCAGTCTTTAACCTGAGATTCTTAGCACACTGCACAAAAATCACAAGTTTACAATGAAATACTCAAAAGAAATCATTACAAAGAGATGAACAGGAATTTGGAAGTCAAGTAAAATCCAGGAGACAGTTATTTTAACTCAATATGTTGAATTAAAAGCAACACTCTAAGGGATGAAAAAGTCACAAGAACTACTTAGTTATGAAACCAAGGATAAATTCAGGGAGTTTAGAATGTGGTGAGAGTTCATTAACTACTACGATAATCAAGATACTATTAAGATATTTAAGAAACAGTAGACTAACCAGGCCCAGTCAACTTTTCATTCACAGGGAGGTAACTATGCACACATTTCCAGCTTCCGCTGTTAACCACAAAGTTGGTCCCTTTAAATCACTCCCGCTCCAATTGAAGTGGTAGTCCAATATCTTGAATCTCATTCAGTACCAAGATTTAGATCTTTCAACATACAAATCCATTACTGGCTTCGATAGTAATAAGCTGATGGAGATTTGATCAGCTACTGACAAATAGAAAATAAGGATGCAGTTGATCATCTTCCCTTCCTACTCATGTTTCTCTCTCATATTCCCAGCCTCAAAGCTAAAGATTACTTATCTTACGATTTCTACAGATACAGCCACTCAGCTTCTGAGATCTGTGACAGCATTAAGTGAAATATATATATTATAATACACATATTATATATATATATATCAGGTCCTAGGGTGTTTCTGTTTGCACACCTCACAGATTCGTTCCAGTCTTCTGAAAGCTTGCTCTGTACTGGTCATCGTACTCTTGAGGAATAATATATATAAAAGAATATATAAAAAAGAAATGATGATACTGCAATAGAATACAAGCCAGTACAAAGACTGAACAGTTACAAACAGCTTCCAGAAAGAATAAATCCATTCCCAGAAAGAGCACAAATTGGAGGCAGACTTCACTCAACTCTGTCTCTGATGGGAATAAAGAATAAAAGCAGCAATAGTGCAGGAACAGAGGCAAGGATGGTTTGATAGACATTAAGCTTAAAGTAACAAAAATAAAAACTCTTAAGTATACATAACTACAAGGTTAAAAACCAATTCACAAAAACCTACAAGCTAACAAAAGCACACGAATTCTTCCTATTATGCAAGAATAAACACCAATTAATATTCAGGTAATGTAGATTAAATAGAAGAGGGTGAGGGAAGAACATTTCTAAAAGGTAGATGGAATATGAGAAGTGTCCTTCCCCCCCCCCCCCCCCAGCACTGATTTAGAGAAAACAAATTATGAATAAAACAAGAAAGTTAGTTCTCTAGCCTTATAGGTAATCTGAGTTTCTACACACACTAAGAACTTTTTGCATCTCCTTTCTTTACCTGGGAAAAAGCCTAAGGCCATGAAACAGCAAACACCATACTGACAGTCATGACTAGCTACAACCATTGGTAACCAAATACTTGCCTGCAAACAAGCATATATACCCTTAGCTCTGCTGTATGTCTCAGGACACTAGAATATGAAAAAAAAAAATCAAGCTTGCTCCTGACTGCTGCTGGGGAATCGGGAATGTGAAACAGCAACTAACAGAAGCACCTCCCCCTTTCCTAGACGGGACATATGTAATACCAACTCCTTCCCCAGCAACACCCATCTCTTTCACAGTTGCTTCTCATCCAAGCAGCAATATTCACTTTCATCTGAACAGCTCTGAAATAAAGACATCTCAGGGGCAGTGAGCAGGAGTAGGGACACAAACAGGGATCAAAGAATGACAAGTTATCAAAGTTACTGCTATATTATGTTCACGCTGCACTGATTCCCCACCTAATAATAATCTAGCAGTAACAGCACAAAGCTCAAAAAGAAGCTGGTTACAGGCTGTAACAGATGACTCACCCACCAGCAACTCTCAGCTCTGCTACCCCTCAACAGGAGGATGTACCAGTAGGGCAAGCATGTGTTTCTGGCTATGGTAACTGCAGGATAATACCAGCAAGCTGGTGGCAGCACTGTGTCCTAGCGTGCATGACACATAGCAATGGTGAAGGAAATAGAGGAAATCAGCATGCTGTCTGCTTCTCTGACCTTGGTTTATCAGCAGTCATGATTCATGTGATGCACTGACCCATGGCAGATCTCTTCAAGGGTTAAAAGCAAAAGAGAACTATCTGTAGAGTCTTCTGCACTTTCACTCAATCTGCTATCTACCATCACTGATTGGTGGTTGTTTCCTCGAGATATCTCTCAGACCTACCACCTGCCCTATCTTTTGTAAAAAAAAAAAAAAGATTTAAGTTTGTAAGAATGCTAAGAATAATTTAACAAGCTATTACATAAAATATTGCCAAAACATAAATAAGTACTCTAAAATTAAAGACAAAGACTAGAAATCATTCCTTCTCATATCACAGCTGGGAGAATCATTATGAGGCAGCTGGTGGCTGAGAGGCATGCCAACATCAATCTATCAATCTCTGTTTAACTGTATTAATATGTCACAGGTCTTGTTATTTCTATTTCCCATACCCAAATAAAGGGGCTTCAAACTGCCTGACATTTAGCAAATTGGCAACCTACTGCCTTTACTTACATTATATATTGCCTTCTCAGAGCCCATGCCAACAGCAATTGTGTTTTGATGACCGTTGAAAATCAACTGTGATATTTTAATACACTTTGGGTGAGCATGCCAGAAAGCAGGGCTTTGGACCAAGGGGCAGCAAACATTGTCACATCCCAGACAAAGCAGTTCACAATTTGCTGCTGTTGTGACCAGCAGCAAAAGACCAGCTACACCCTAAAACAGTCACTAGAACAATCTGCAATACCCAAGAGCTTGGACACCTACAAGCATCCCAGTCTAAGACATGCACCATGGCCTCTGTGTCATTCTGCTCAACTAAACTCCTTAGCACCAAGCTGTGTTTATTCCTGCGTCTTGATTTGGCAGCACAAACTGTATCAATAGCTTTGAAGCAGTGTACAAAATGGCAGAAAGATCTGCAAGATAATCAAGAGAAATCAGAAAACAAATTCAAAGTCACTATGATTATATGTGTTTTGGTGCTTACTCAAATTCTTGTTAAGAATTTAACCCATAGCTTTTACAAATGCCATTAATAGCAATGGGAAGAACACTGAAAAGCAAGCTGCATAAAAATAAATGCAGCTAACAAACAATTCTTGACTTATAGCACTTCTTAACATTTAATGCAGGCTGTAGATCTTGGGCAAGGCCATACTGATGCAAGCCTATGGAAGTACCACACTGTAAGAAGCCTTCTACCTTCATCCTTGCTAACATAGCTATATGGTGCACATTAGGCACTGTGAGACAGTGCAGCAAAGCTATGCTTTCCTAATATAATACAATTACAGAGTACTTAAGGAGAAGACATATCAATTATACATCATTATAGATGAAATATTTCTCAGGGTGCTCCTGCAGGGCGCCACTTAGACTGCTGATATCCCACATCTGCTGCAGTAGCATGACAAAAAGAGGCCAGTTTTGAGAATAGCAATGAGTTGTCTTCGATACTTCTTTAGAAAAGTTCATATTTCAGGTGCTGTCCCTCCGTAAAGCATTCTTGCCTTTTAACATTTACCCTAGAGCTGCAAATGACCAAACACTGACCCAACAGGCCAAAATGTACTTCTGAGAATGAAAACTTTTTTTGGTGGGGGAGGGGGAGAGGAAGAGGAAGAGGGGCTTGTCCTCATTCATTCCTGACTGAGAAAAACATAAAAGGAATGCTTTCTCTCTGCTGATGAGACTTATTTTCTTTTTGTGTGAACCTCTCAAAGCCTAGCAACACAAATACTGCAAACCAGTTCCCACTCTGTGTAGGTGGGATCATACTCATAAACATCTTATTTTGTAGGTCCAGTGCCGCAGGCACACTATTTTGGACAAAACCACTGAAAGAAAATTCAAGATAGTTACAGAACCAAGCTGGCTTCAACACTGGCACAGGAACTACTGTCTCTGCCTCTGGCTCATTCAACATTAAACAAAACTCATTTGGCAGGCAGTCAGATGGCATGGTTATGGCATTAATTTACTAATAGAAAGTAACTGTTTTCACAGTGCTTTCTTGCTGTTGCTACTATGTGATAATTGCACCTGAAAAATGACTTGTGTCTGCATTAATTTTTAATGGTTCCAACTCTTACCAATGTCATGGTCCCAGTATTCTTGCTATTAGGTCTAAAGCAAAAAGGTATTACTATGCAGGTAAAAGGATCCTTTGATGGATCCATGTTATATTTCTGGTTCCTTCAGAGACTACATACAGCCTCTGGCAAGCCAATTTACTTTCTCATCTATAAGGTAAGGTAGTAATAAAACAGCAGCTCCCAAAGGTGTTCTATGTTGCCTAACTTCTGAATAGCAAGCACTTCATAAATATTAATACCATCCAACAGAAATGCATAAAATACCAGTACCTAATGATACGAGCAGATCTGATTCAGGATCTGGAGCATAAGAGCCCTGCTCCTACAGAAAGCCAGGCACAGGTACCAGGGATCAGCTGGTTGGTCTGAGCAGGGTTCTGAGCACCCATGGGTGGGACTGACACTTTTCTTGCCTCTCAGCCACCACCACGCAGAAGCCTGGATGACACAGATGCTCTCTGAAAAGCCAGAATGTAATTATGCCCTCCACAAGAGACAGAAGAGTTGGCATTTTGCTGTTAACAGGACAGTTTTCTTTTATCTACACTGGAGTAAGAGAGAGACCAATTATGAAATTTAATGCTAAGCTGGGCTTCACTGTCCTGGCTGTCTGTTCTCAAGTGGATGTCACCGTGACCCATGAGTAAAACCCCAAACTTGGTTACCCGGGCCTCATCAGGATGATGGGGCTTAAAGCTGAATAGCTACAAGTTTTTCAATAGAGACACAGTACTGTGATATGAAACCCCACCTGAAGTATGATGGTTAACTATGGGTAATTATTGACTAGAGGCTTCTACGCTTTCTTTTGCAGACTGACAGCTTGAATTCAGGGTTCAGTTCTTCTTCCTCAAGGATAGCAAACCACATGGCAAAAAAATCTCCTGATCTAGCTGAGAACAGCATCACAGATCTATACAGTATACTACATTCTAGATATCTTGCTTTAAAAAAGTATTTAAATATTTATAAATCTGCAGCTGTTTCCTGTGTTTCCTTTAAAGCTCAACTCTTCTGATCACTACAAACTAGTGATTACATTCAGTGCTAATAAATACATCAGCCAGAACTAAGTGAGGAAGTTATTCTAAAAATCGAAAAATACTCAGTTTTTAAAGAAATAGGGGTACTTTTGACAACAGGCAAAGCATACAAGATAAACTAGATTTATCATTTTGCAAGGATAACATGTGCTGCCAACAAAATCATATTCATAATTGACATGTCATTTTGATAATGATCCTCATTGTCAGTGGTACAGTCTTGGGGGCAGTCTTTAAGTCATTCCCAGTGATTAGTAATTAAATATGAACAGTAGAATATTCCTCCCAAAAATCTAAATTAAGCAAAACCACACAAAGTTAAAGAACAAATACAGCAAGTAGGCTACTACACCAGCAGCCCACAGGATCAGTCAAGTCAATTTTCATTTGGCAATATCCAATCAGAGTATTGTGAATTCCCTGCTTAACATGAATCATGCATTAGATATTATCATCTATAAGAGCCTAAGAAAACAAACATTAAGATGCACTACAACAGTACCAAAAATAGAGTTGTCATAGTTCTTTTGGTTTAAAAAAAAAATCGAAAACTTATTACAAGATGTTCCAAGAATTAACAGATCTCCCAAGCACAGAAGTTAAATTACTTTAAAAGCTCTTTCCCATTATCAGGATTTTATTTGACGTCAATTTAATTTGTGTTCTACAGAAAGCAACACTACACTACTGAGAAAGGAAGAAATCAGTAAGAAATGTGAAATCAAGCACAAAACTAAGGGTACCTTCTGTTAAAGGCAGTGTAGATGGGCAATAGGTGGGAATAGGTGAAGGGCAAGCAGAAAGGTTACAATGCCTATTTGAGCCTCTAGTGTCACAGGGTGATTAATTGCTGGATGACTGCCCTGACATAAAAACAAAATAAAAGCACAAACCCACCCTGATCAGTTAGGCAGTTAATAGACACGAGAGCATTAATTCATATAATCTCCAAGGTTGGAAAAGACCTACAAGATCATCCAGTCCAACCATCCACCTATCACCAGTAGTTCTCACTAGACCATGTCCCTCAACGCAACATCTAAACATTCCTTGAACATCTGTCCAGGGTTGGTGACTCCACCACCTCCCTGGGCAGCCCATTCCAGCGCCTCACTACTCTTTTGGAAAACTAGTAATTCTAGTACAGAACTTCACTTCACCCTTCTTTTAATCTTTCTCCATAGCTGAGGTTGGACTCCAGAGGTACAGCAATTGGTAATTGGGAGGGAGAGAGTACAAAACAGCTTTGAAGCAAAAAATTCCACAGCTGAGCCACTGCAAGATGCAGCTGTCTGTACACAATACCACAGCTTGCTGCTTCTCCTGTATTTTGTTCCTAATTTTAACTGATTTAAAGGGAGTAACTTAAGTAGAGCAATACCAAGTATTTTCTGAAAGAAAAGCCAACCGTAACACATCACATGGTATTTTCAGCCTCAAGACAGTCACTGAAGGGATAGATAAACGGAAAAACAGTCTAGAAGCAGCCAAATCAGAGAGATTGTTCAAGTAAAGGAACATTTGAGAAAACAGGTTTACAGAACACATGACATACAGGACATGAACCTTGAAAAACCAGCTTCTCATCAAAATTTACAGCCTAGAGAATTTCATTAGATTGCAAGTTACACTCCTCATGAGCGATTCAACTGTGTACTATGTATGTAAGCTTGAGAGTCACAATGCAAATACACTCTTGTGTACATACACTAACTTACAATGCGTGCTCTATTTAGTTTGAAGATTTAGAAAGAATTTGCATGCTAAAAACTTACACATCCATTTGCTGATTACTTTATACATCTTCTGTTCCTTAGATAAGTATCTTCCAGCCCTATTGTAGTGTTATAAAATATATGCATCTCCTTTGAATAGATATTTTATGAGAGTACAATAGATATTTTATGAGGGTAAAATAATCTATTTGTTTACCCTGCATTAAATATTTAAGTAACTTGTTATGGAAGAGCACTCAAATCTTTCTGAAGGCAAATAGATTTTTCCACATCTTTCCTTCTAATAGCTCTTGATGGAAGAGATTAAAGTTGAATTGCTTGCACTGCTATGTCAGAGCATGCATTTTGTAAGGCAACACAGATGGGTGCATCACACAGATGAAAAACAAAATCGTAAAGCAAACCCAAAACTGAGAAGTTCTCCTTCAAATTCCTCTTCTGAAACATCTTAGACCTACTCCACCTCTGGACAACAGAGACCACATCTGGCCACAAGTTACAATCTGAATCACACTCATGTCATCCTGTGGGTAGCAGAAGGCTCCATCTCATCACCTTCAAAACTACTTGGGTTTAGTACCAACCAGCTCACAAGGTTTCAATTTATGATACAACATAATGACGTGAGCAAAGATCTGGTTAAAACAAACAACAAAACCAGACTCTACTATATTAGGAAATGCAAAGTCACGTGGTCTTACCAAGAAAGAGCTCTGCTTCATCCCAGAACTCACGGGTGCAGAAGCAGAACTTAACGTGGAGTATTTAGATCTGGCTTGAACAACTCCTATCAGAGAACATGCAAGTACATGACAAGCTGAAGTTGTTTTGAGGTTGGTTGTGGGGTTTTTTGTTTGTTTTTGGTGGATGTGCCCACCTTTTTTTATTTTTTAAAGAAAAGCTAACTTGACAGGATTAGTTACTTCAATGTAGAAAAGCTATTCAACTTAAGTCAGTGCAAGTCTCATGCTCCGCTAGAATATATTCAAACTCTACAGTACATCAAGGATCAAAACCCACTGAAGTAAATCATCTGATAATGTAAGAATCTCAAATCTTTCTTTAACGGAACAGGCTTATAAAAGCCTTACTTGTAGCATGTTGATATTTTAACATTTACTCCACAAATCTCTGCAAGAGGATTTAACAGTAAACCAACCTTAAAAAGCTTGCCCTCTAAGCAAATTACTTCCAAACATCAAATAAGATAAATACAACATCAATTCACGACAGAGCATTCATGAAATATCAGCCTTTTATGACCTTAACAAGGCCAGTTACGTCTCAGAAAGTCAACTACAAGCAATCTACATTGTTTATTTCTAAAATAAAGAAGCTCATTTGTTTACTATTAAGCATACCATATTTTCACTCTGCAAAACTTCTAGTTCTTATTTTATCCCCGCAGAAAAATTACTACCAGTAATATATTGGTGTCTTCAGTGATGAATTCCCATTGCTTTACAAGACAATCCATCCTTCCACTCTAGGCTATTTTTTTATTCAATATTGATTTTTATTTAGCTATAGTCAGTTAACGAATTTAGCAACAAAGAGAAGACCTCATACTTCAAAATTATACAGAGATATGCAGAGGAAAGCTACCAAAATTCTAATCCGCAACCTCTACCATACAACCTTTTCCCTTTACAACACATTTCTTGAATACTAAACTCTTCAAAGGCTGCAGTGAGCTGCTAACACCTACCACTAATTGGTTACATAACCATTTAAGTAGGATTAGTATCATAATCTGCTCTGGAACTTGACAGCAGGAGATGTGTCTGTGCAAATAAAATATTCATTTACAGAGACATTTTTTAAGTTATATAAAAATCTGAAGAACATAAGCCACATAAATTAATTTCAACTCCATACTCCCCTATCAAACACTGGGAAAATCTAGACTAACAACCATTATCATAGTACAACATGCACATTTTCTTCCCCCCCTTTTTTTTTTATTGAGAGGTCAAATCCAGAACACTAGAAGTTTCTTGTAACGCCATAATGCGATAGAAAGCATAGCAATAAAAGCAGGGTGGCAAAGCCTTCGCAGCAAATGAGGACAAGCCCAAATGCAACAGCCACAGACATAGAAACAAAGAAAGAAAAAATTGCTTACCTTTGCAAGGCCTCAGGTACATAAGGATCCCCTACAAGCTACCCTTACCTCCACTGCCAACCCTTAAATGAGGTCTGGGAAGGGGTGGATCCTGGCTCCACCCCTTCCAGCCACTCAGGTGCATTGCATTCACCTGAGCTCCCCTGCGTTGGCTCTGCCTTCCCACCAGGTCTCAATCACTGGTTCAGGCCATGACTTAGCTTTTCTGCTACATTTCTGTATTCTTTATGTATTACAGAGCAATCCATGATGCTACGTGCCACATCTTACACATACATTTTGGAAGTTTTCAAGCTTTCCAAGCTTTTCCCAGCTTTTTTGGTCACTTACATAAAATCCACTATTCTCTTGAAAAGCTTTCATTTTTTTTTTCCTGTTCCTCTGAACTACAAATATCACATCTCTTACTCCACTCCTCCATAGAACAATATAAAAATCATGAAGATGTTGCCTGAGAGAGAGGTCCATCTTGTGCACTTCTGTATAGAACCAGACAGGACGTAGGCTTCTGCACAATCATTTGTGTTCCTCTTCAACAGGAATTGCTTGTTTCCATCCATTCCCCCCTTCCCCGAAGGGGTTACTGCTACTAACTGTTGCTAGAGTATTTTAAAGCCTGCATTCATAAGTTGACATGTCACGTTATCCCTGAAAGCATTACAAAAATTGGTCAGAGCTTAACTTAAAAATGTGGTAACTTCATTGCCAATCTTAAGTATTATGGTAAGGCAAATTCCTCTAGTGCAGAGCTTTGCCCTATAAGCAGAAAGCAAAGTAAAAGCCATGTGATTGATTTTTACTTTTTCAGCTTTGTGAGTATATAATAAGATCAAGATTCTTCCCTTTCATTATTTTAAAAGGAAAAAAAACCTCACCAGAATAATGGTTTGTCTTGCTGAAAGAATGGAATCCATTGTCTACACTACCTTTTCCATGTTTCAGAATATCTTGTTTCCTCTATAGCCTATTGGCTAGCTACTTATCATATTACAAAACACAATAGAGCTGTTATCACACCTCTTACGTGTTTTTCTTCTACCAGTACATCTCATCATGTTCCTAAAATGCTACCTCAAGTGCAATTTTTTTTCCTCTCCCAGTTTCACACAGAGGGAGATCACAAGACTTGCCCAATCTCACATGAGAGCAAATTTCGGAAGCAAGTAGTAGCTCCCAACACCCATCTAATGACTGTTACCATCACATTTTGTCCCACTGTATTCTTCTCAGTGCAAAAACTTACATGCAAAAGTGAAACGCTGCTGAAAAGCTTTGGATCTTTTTTCCTTTCCAGACATTTCATTCTTGATTTCCACAGTATAGATCAAGGTTAAACGGCTAGATATTTGGGTTGTTTTTTTTTTCCTAGCCTTGGTTTCTGTAGTGGCTGGCATGCAGAATTCAGAAGGTAGGAAGAGTGCAGAAGCACACACACCTCTGAGGTACTTTCTTGGGGTATGGCTTTCAACCTTAACCATTTTTAAAATAACCATCTATGTGTTTTTGTAAATAAATTATGGACAAATTTAGGAATCATTTACAATGCAGTCTCCTATTCTGAGACGAGAGAGAACTTAACATAAATCAATTTTTCTGTTATTAGCAAAAAGAGCTGAATCCACGCAAAATTGAAACAAACTGTCAGTAGGGAAAAATCAGTATTCTACATGTTCTGATCAAACACTGCATTAGCAAAGGGCAACTTGCATCTTTCATCAGTACTCCCTCCTCTAACTCCACTGGCACTTTTCGGTTAAGACTGGATAAACAAGAGGAAAAAGGAAAGACAAGAAGAATTCATACTCTGCTATCAGTATTACCTTTTAACTATGATTTCATTATAGCTCTCTCATATTTTTGATAAAAGCATGTACAGAGATATTCAAGGACATTATAAACCATCTCAGAATTACCTCTGCTAAGCAAAGAAGCTTGGTCCACTGCTCTTTTAAGTAATGGATACGCTAGAATTGAAAATGCATTATTGGACCATTAAAATGTGACCCTGATTAAAGGAAGGTATTGTTTCATAATGATCTTTTATTATTTAATTATCCTCAAGGAAAGTTAATTAGATACTATGTCTGAATCAGTATATGCTCACTTTATCCTTCAAAATACCAGATTATCCCTTGTAATTAAGATGCATTCACATAAAAGAAAGGTATGGTTATTAAATACCATAAGGCACTAATTATCTCCTGTAATAAGAAAACTATGTTATCTTTACCAGGAACCTACTGTATTTATTACTTTGAAACATATACCTGAAAAACAGGATTATACTCAATCACAAATCACTATTTTATTCCTTTTGAAAAATAAATCTTAACTAGATATATTGAACAAAGGAGCCAGTAAAAAATGCACACACTGTGCAGAACACTGGAGTTTGGAATCATACCACAAGGGTCATACGCAAGACTACTTCTAGGAAGTACTGTATACTATGAAACATTTCAGAGTTAATTCAAAAGCACTGCATGAGTACCGGTAGCATATCTTTGAAGTGAGCTATCCAAAGGCACTACCAGCAAACTGATGAACTGAGATGTGTCTCAATATTCAAATAATACAAATATCAAATACAAAATTCTTCATGATATAAACTTGACCTGGTTAACTATTAACATCAAGCATGTTTCCCATGTTAAATAAATAAAATTACATTTAAAACACACATGCACTTGCAAATGCTTTTGATAATCAACTCCAATGTCTCTTAGGTCATGCTTGAGCAGTCTTTGAATGGATACGTACATTGAAGTAGCAGCTAAATTCAGTTTTCCTAAGTTCTTTTGAAGAGCAATAACTAATAAATTTGCCATCAAGGCTAGGAGAAGTAGCAGATCAAATCCCATGCATAATTTTACCTAGGGAATTCACAAGTTTTGTGACCATTTGGTGCAATCAGGTCTACCTACTTGGATCGTCACTTCATTAAATAAGCTGCATACACACAATTTCTGGCTCAGAACAAACATATAAAGGGATATCCTCATTCCAGTCACATGCCTGCATGAAAAACTTGCAGTGTCAGTTCCTCCACAGGTATGCTCATATTCAAAAAAAGAAGTTACTCAGGTTTAGTTCCAGTGCCAATTTCAGGATTTGATTGGATTTAAACAACTTGGCACTTGAAGATCTGAGAACAAAATATGCCAAGTTACTCTTTACTTTGACAAGTGTTCCGTAAACTGCTGCCAACAGCATCCTAATTGAATTACATGAAAATATTTAATAAGGAACTTGAAAGGAAATTGGATTTCCTTCCCACTGCCCCTCCTTCAGAGTATGCACACGTATGTATGAATCTCATGTACCTGAGACAGGAGAGAATTACATTTTCCTGCCCATCCAGTCACTCTCAATCAGTTTAGATTTTAACACCATTGATTTCTCCAATGGTAACTCTTCACAAGTTTTGTACTTTTGTAGGTAGAAGCACATAGAACACTCTTCTTTTAGATGTATTTAGCTGTTAGTTTTATAGCAGAATGCTCAACTAATGCAGCACTCCAACAATCGCACTACCCACCACACATTTATGATATTATATACAGGGAATGCATTCATCTATTTTAAGGCATCATTCTTCCTTTATTAACAGCGTTGTCTCTGACAAGGAACCGCAGGGAGAATGTTTGCAGCAAACAAGCCAGCCTTCCGCTTCCCAGCTAGACAGCCACCACGCACTCGCTGCAGTACCCAGCCACCCCCACCTTCAGCTACTCAGGTGCTACTACAGCCAGACTTGGTTTTAGAACACATTAATATTCACATGCTACTCAATTTTCAGAAGTGCCAATGCTTTCTGGGACACGGTGTAGTGACTAAGTGCTGTATAGCCAGCCTATGGTTCAGGCTGCTGGTATCCAAGAGCAGCCTGCGCTTCACCTGCAGCTTCACCTGTTGCACATAGTTAGTTACCTGTCTTCAGCAAGTTGCATCAAGCTCCAGTAATACCCTCTCATCCATATACTGGAAGCATGAAACCAAGCTCTCAGGTACATGGCGGGGACGCATCTGCCCCAGAAGGAGGTGCACCTGCTGAAGCATCCTCTGAATTTGGAGGAAAGACTACTCCAGAAGTTAGGCTGAGACTGCAAATGTGAAGTAAAGCTGTATGTCTCCCAGAGAATAAAAGTTCACATTCTAAATATGATGCAGACAGATTAATCTTGTTCAATTACAAGCAGATTTAACAGCAATTAATCAACACCACAAAGTCAAAACTGGTAAATATCATACTACTATGATCAGGACACAATTAGCCCTTCTGATAGATCCTAGGAATGAAAGGCCATCTGGGATGAGAACATGAAGTTTTTCATGTATTTTATATTTTTTCCCCACACAGACTTGTATTGAGGAGAAGGTTCTCCATCAGTCCCTGTTACGGGACTCTAGCAAGTAGCCCCTAACAGTTGAATCTGGACTCTGCTTTGTGGCTTACAATTCATGGTGAATTTTATTTTTCTTACTAAAGGAGAACAGTTATTACAATAAGAATTCTTTCATACAGAAGAATCTTCTTTCAGCCAGCTGTAAGAGCACTACTCATGAATGACAAAGTACAAACTTTAAGTACCATTTCTCCGTAGTTTGAAGTACAGCCTTTTCTATTTAGGATACTGGAAGGTTTAACATTTTGGAACAAAAAGCTTATCTTTCATAACAAAGTTGGGATCTTAGCGTTCATACAGATTCATACTTCAAAAACATCCCTTCTCATTATTATAACCAATGCCATGAATGATCTGCAAAACAATTTCATGAAGTGAAGAGTTTTTAAATTCAGAAGCACTGCCAAATAACAGCAGCTAAGGGAGATGAAAGACACTGTTAATATCAATTAATCAGAAATAATTGTTTTAAAAAGCCAATACACAAAAAATACAGTGCTTTTACAACACTGGAGCTTTGAAGATATTCAAGATTTGTAGAAGCGTTAAACGTTTCCTGCTGAGTGCTTATATCTTGAATATCAATGTTGTTTGAATGCAGTAGTCACGTGTCTATGCACAGTACCTTCTCTTCTTTCCCACGACAGATGACTGGAATCATGACACATCAAATCACTGAGCACTTTCCAGCACAATCTTTTACATAAGTGTAAATGAGTCCAGGATTATTTTAAACCAAGTTCAGGAAAACTGGGAGGGAGCAGGAAAGAATCTGCTGTAGGTGACTGTTCTCCGAAATATCCTGAGGGAGATTACATTAAGAGTTTAAAAAGAATGGAAATACCTTTGCTATGCCATTCTCAGCTGCTAATTTATTATCTGGAGGAAGTCACAAGACTCTTGAAAGGAAAACTTGATGAAAAGAATCTACAGCTCAGATGTATGGAGTTTGACTTCTCAGTTTTGCAAGAATACATTAGTAGTGTTTATGCCTCTGATTAACCATCAGCCAAATGGCAATCAGAACAATGAATTAATTTTCTACACTACCATGCAAATTAGCACTTCACCTGCCTTTTGTAGGCTCATTTCTCTGAGTAGCAGGACAGTTGGTAGGAACCTGTAAGAATGCTATTCTAGAGAAGATCACACATGACTGCTCAGCAAGAAAGTGGAAGAAAAAGGGTCATCACATTTATCCATCTGTTTATATTCAAAGGAAAAGATCTCTGGAAAAGTTTTACCAAGACCTGGGGGGCTGAGAGGAAGTTAATAAACTTTTACTGTAGGATTTTTTCACTCAGAGGGTGGTGATACACTGGAACAGGTTGCCCAGGGGGGTTGTGGATGCCCCGTCCCTGGAGGTGTCCAAGGCCAGGCTGGACGTGGCTCTGGGTAGCCTGGTCTAGTGGTCAGTGACCATGCAGTCAGCAGGGGGGTTGAAACTCGATGATCTTTAAGGTCCTTTTCAACCCAGGCCATTCTATGATTATTTTAGAATCCAATTAGTATCCTGTGTTTCCTTTGATTATCTCTTACAACCCAAATTCCCCAAATACTTTTGGTACCTAGAAGGGGAAGAAGTCTGCCTCAACAGGAGCAAAATGGGGTTATGTCCACATTGCACAGCCCTGTGGAAGCCAGCATGCAGATGCTAAGTAGTATGCTTCAGTGCAGCAGTATTGGGCCTCAGCCAGTAGCTCTATTCTGCACTACTGACCATCTTTAGAGCTGCAAAAAGAAAAAACAGCAGATCAGGCTGCCCAGGGCCCAAGCCAAACTGGCCTTGAGTGCCTCCAGGGATGGGGCATCCTTAGCTTCTCTGGGCAGCCTGTGCAAGGCCTCACTGTCCTCTGAGTAAAGAATTTCTTACTAATTTCCAACCTAAATCTCCCCTCTCTTAGTTTTAAATAATTTCCCCTTGTATTATCACTATCAGGCCAAGTAAAAAGTTTGTCTCCCTCCTGTTTATAAGCTCCCTTTAAGTACTGGAAATATGACTGCATCAACATACAATGAACAAATGCAAAAAGGATTAGCATGCAGAACATGAAGATCCTTCACACACTCCAGAATTGTTCTTCACCTGCATGACAGATTCAGGAAATCACACGCAAAGAATCCCTAACAGGCAGCCAATCCCTCTGCAGATTCAAATGACTTTTGCAACATATCAACATTTCAGTCAAGATGGAGCCCTATGGTAACCAGTGAGACTCTTCTGAGAACTAGGCTAATATTCCACTAAGCAGCTCAATATTTTGAAGTTTCCAGTCCTTCACTCTTTTCCCCCGTAGTGTTCAGCAAAACATTAGACTTGAGATAAAAGGGAAAAGATCATACAAATCTAACAGAATTAGCCTAATTACTGGGGTGTAGAAAGAACAATAAAAACAAAGGAAACTACACAGGTTTCATTCTTCCATTTGCTAGCTTTGCTAGGAACATAAATGCATGCTAGACAGTCTAAAGCAAGGATGTCTGTACAATTGCAAGGTGTGCTTGGGACTGAAGAAATAGTCTTCAGACTAGGCTTAAGTCACAGGTGTAAAAGATTTGCACATCAAACGTGATGTGCAAGTCTGATGACACTTCATGGAGACTGTTCTCAACATTTGCGGGCCATGAAAAAATTCTATTGAACACAAATTCAGTAGACAGCTTCATTACACTTGTCTACTCCTACCAATTTTGTGACATGAAACTGGAATGCCCCTCAGTAAGTTTGCATCAAGCTGGGAAGAAGTACTGAACTACCTGAGACTAGGAATGCAGAGGGCTCAGTATAGTTAGGATTCATGGGCTGAGTCTAACTGTCTGAGCTTTAACAAGACCAAGTACCAGGTCCAGCATTTCAGTTGCAAAAACACATGCATCGTTACAGGCTTGGGGCAGAGTGTGACGTGCAGAGGAAAAGACCTGAGGGTGCTAGTTCACAGCTGAACATGAGCCACTAAGAAGGCCAACAGCATCCTAGCTTGTGTCAGAAACAGTGCAGTCAGCAGTACCAGGGAGGTAGGTGATCATCCCTCTGTACTCAGCTCCGCTGAGGCCGCACCTCAAGTACTGCATTCAGTTTTTGGTTTCTGGTTGACCTCCTGCTATGATTGGTGGATGAGGAGAATGCAATGGATGTAGTCTACCTAGACTTCAGCCTTTGACACTGTATTCTCCTAGAGAAGCTGGCAGCCCGTGGCATGGACAGGTACACTCTTTGCTGCGTAGAGAATTGGCTGTGTGGCCAGGCCCAGAGACTGGTGCTGAATGGAGTTAAATCCAGCTGGTAACCGGTCACAGGTACAGGGTAGGCCTTACTGCTCTCTACAACCATCTGAAAGGAGGTGATGGCTGAGTGGGGGTTTGCCTCTTCTCCCAAGTCACCGTGGTAGGACAAGAGGGAATGGCCTCAAATTGTACCAGAGGAGATTCAGGTTGGACATTAGGAAAAATTTCTTCTCCAAACAAGTGGAGAGACACTGCAATGGGCTTCCCAGGGAGGCAGTTCAGTACCATCCCTGGAAGTATTCAAGAAGCATTCAGATGTTGTACTAGGGGACATGGTTTACTGGGGAAATATTGGTGGAAGGTAGACAGTTGGACTGGATGATCTTGGAGGTCTTTTCCAACTTTTGTGATTCTATATTAAAGAAAAAAAAATCTTCTGAGAAAGAGTGGTGAGGCATTGGAACAGGCTGCCCAGGGAGGTGGGGGAATCACCATTCCTGGAGGTGTTCAAGAAACATGTAAGTGTCACACTGAGTGACATGGTCTGGAGCAGTCACATGCATGGATTAATGGTTGGACTAGTGGTCTTTCCAACCTTAATAAATTCCAGAAAACAAAATATCAAGTTTCTTTTGGTATTAGAGAATAAGAAGGGCAGACTCCATCACCTAACAAAAAGTTAATGTCAAAATCATGAAATAACAGCATGTAGCTTTGCTTCAGTTGATTGCTCATTAACATGCTGCTTTGAGATAAAGGGATTGTTTTACAAAAGCATTCTGCTCTTTGAATAGAAAAGTGCCAGACAGTCTTTGCAGCAAGCTGACTTGGGACCACAGCTCATCCAGAAGTTTTCAGTAACTGGCATTCTTTATAGCTGATCCTCCTCCACTCCATCATTATCTTAAGCTTAGGTACAACCCTACCTTTGGGTAAAGTGTTTTACCCAAAGCTTTTTCCCCTTTTCTCCACCTACAAGTTAGAAATCAAAATTGCAACAGAAGACAAAAGTTTTAAATGCCTGCCAATGCACTCTCTTTGCATAGTAGACTGTTTGCTAAGCACTCTGTACTGAGCAACAGGCACAGTTTTTACAAGCTATGAACAAAATAAACCTGTTGTACTTAATGTACATGTCTTTACAATTTAATCACCCTTCTAAATACGAAAATAAGTTAGCTAACCAGTGTATTATCTGCCTACTGAACAGAGTGATATTTTAAAATGATGATCTAAACTACAGCTTCCACATCCAAGCCAAAGTGCACTTTAGAAGCATCTCAGCAACCACTATCCAAGACACTATGTAGATAATACTATTTACGGTATCTGATTGCATGCTGCAGCATAACTCAATCACGTCATACACTTGATATCAATCATATAGGATAATAAGGACAGCAGAAAACTAACCTTGAAATTTAGTACAATGCCTTTGCCAGATTACAGAAAACAAGATTGCTCACCAAGCACCAGAATTATGAGGTAGGGAGTTGCGGGTTTTTTGTTTGTTTGTTTAAAGTAACCACAGATTCAATGATGCATGGAAGACTACACAACAAAACACTGGTACATGGTACGAAATAGGTTAGTTTTCAACAAGGAAAGGACAGTCATTCATTAAGTTCATTAATACCAGTTCCCCCACATGCACACTGCTGATAACCACTAATAAAATCATTATTTTCTTCAAGTCAGTGATGATTCCTACCTTAAAAAGGGAGAAGACAGGAGAACCGTTGAACTGAGCTCACTCAGTTTGAAATTCGAATTACAGAAGTGTTTCTAAATCTAGTTAGAAGAAACCTATAGTGGTTCGGTAGATTTACATTTGAAATATCAGAACTTCAAACTTAGAGTACAAAAATATTGTTGCCAAGGAAACAGTATACAGAAGGGAAGAAATTCACAAAAATACAGATATTTAAAGAGCAAGATGTTAGACTTAACATATTAACTAAATTGATGTTTAGATGACCTTTCACAATTGCTAAGGAGGGAGCATTTCTTCTTTCAAAGAGACTGTTACTTAACAGGAGTTAACTTTTGAAGCCTTTTAACAGTGGTTTTCCTCCTCCCTTCCTTCCTCCCCCAGTTCTATTCAGATCGAGATGACGATGCTAACAGAAGCTACAAGCAATCATACCCTGTAGTTTTTAAATGCACAATATAAACACTGAATAGATGGGGAAAAACTTGAGTATCCAAAGGTGATTTTTTCAGCCTCCAGAGTAAAGTATCCTCTATACTAAGACAAGGAGATTGTCCTGTGTGGTTAGATTCTCCTCAAGATAAAAAAGAATAAAGTCTGCCAAATATAATGGAAATAATGGGCATATCTTGAAATAAAGAAAACAAACCAGCCTGGAAGCAGACTTCCAACATAAGTATAAATATTTAATCTAGTATTATTGGGGTCTTGAGTTGAACATATATTTCACAGCCCAAGATGAAGTAATGAATTCAGAAAATTCCTTTTGATTTCACTTAAGAAATTCTTTTACAGATTTAAACCAGGGAGTTAAAAGTTACCTACTGCACCTTACAAGACACCTTTACAGGCTGCAATTGTAAACATTACCAGAAGTCTCCAGTTGTTAGACCTTCAGATACAGGCTATAATCAGCACTTCATTCTGCTTCCAAGACCCAGAAATGCTATGACCTTCTCTGACACAGTGGAATGAACGTGAGCATGAGGATATTGCTACTTCATTGCTATCAGCTTGTTCTACAATTGCTTTGCACATTGCAAGAGTCCCACAAAGCCACGGCAGAATAGGTAAGGCCAAGAAACAGAATGCAAATATTTTATATCCATATTTTTATTTCATTCAGAGTTGCCAGCACAGTCTTTTTATATGCCAGTATATCCATCCAAATACAATTTTTTAAAAATATAAAAATACACATGTATATGCAAATACATAATATACAGTCATTTTAGTACATGTACAAGCTTTAAAACCTTGTACTTTGGCACATGCACCCAGAAACAGCAAACGCTCTGTCCCAACTCACTGGCACACTCACATCATGGCACTGCTGTGGCACACCTCATCAGGGGAAGCCTCAAATACAGCATGTTTGCTTTGTTGATTCATTTGTTTTCCACCACACATACCAACAGACGTAGTCATCTGGAAGCTGGACATGCCCTGCAGTCAAGCAAGATGAGGGCAGCCCTGTGCTTTCTCTTCCTGTATGTTTCAGAGCAGACCTGTAGGAGCTTGAGCATGAAGGGGAGAGGCACCCCTTAGGGTAGCCAGTCTGGAACAAGTGCTCACAGCTTGAGTCACCTGGAGCTCCCACATGGATAGTGCTCAGGAAGGGTGGGGAGGAACAGGGAGTAGAAAGAAGGGGAGAAAGCATCATCATATGCAACTCCCTACGTACAGTCTATATATTGCATTTATACCTTTTTATGTCATTGAAGTACAACAGGAAACCAAGTGTCCAAAATGCATACTTGTTTAACTCTACTTAACTCTAATTCCTGTTCAATAATTACTTTCCTGTGTATTATGACCAGCTGCCTTCCAGTTAAAACCTCAAGTCACAGCAATATCTCAATGGGAATGCAAAACTGGAGAGGATCATATCCTTACTCACAAACCCTGAACCATGCCAAACCATTCCTCTAAGCAAAGTCATCATGCTATAAACAGCAGCTTGATCTGGATCTGTGTATTTCTTTTGGAAGAGTTCAAGAACAAATGAGGTCTTTAAGCCCTTGTTCTAAAAGCTGTTTATGAAACAGTGACAAAATCAGAGAGCTTTTACTTTCAAATCATGACTGCAGTTTCTAAGCTCTGCAACAGTAACAAGGAAACCTCACCAAATTAATGAATGATGTACAAATTATTTGTTGCATGCATATTTTTATTGCAGAAAGATGCCAGAATTTTATTTACATTCATTTTTAAAAAACTATTCCAAGTGCATTTTTCACGTAGTAAGCATCTAAATACAATCTAGACATGATCATGATACTTGACTATAAAGTCAGTAAAGAAATCCTAAGGCAATGGAAGCCACATGCTCTTCAGAGAAATTCAATTAAAGATATGTTTTACATTTTGCAGCTTCTGAATGCAGCAACTAGCACTGTGTCCACATGTTCAATAATCACAGCGTTAGGTGTGATACATTGAAGACCCACACTTACCAGATTGGCTCACTTCATAAGCATTTGGAAAATGACTGCAACTTGTTACATGTCCTGCTTGCAGTTACTTTACTGTATGTTTGCTAATACTAACTTAACATCTACCTGGATCTACCTCAGGCTGTTCCCAGGCAGAACAGGTTGCCTAGAGAGGTGGTAGATGCGTTGTCTCTGGAAACACTGAAGGTCAGGCGGGATGGGGATCCAAACAATCTGATCTAGCTGTAGGCGTTCATTGCAAGGGAGCTGGACTAGACTTCCTTTGGGGGTCTCTTCCAACTCCAACAACTCCATGAATTCTGTTTTTCAGCACTGATATTTTAAGCATCGCCCCACGCAGGGCACAGGGAGGATGCTCAGCAAAAGCCTCACGCCAGCAAGAAGCAGGGTGCTCAGTCAGCTCTGGGAAAAGTTCAGTTCTGCAGCAAGCATTAAGCTGAAGAGCTCTGTAGAAAACCTCTTTCATTAACAGAAGTTTCACAAGTGAACACAGCTATGGCCAGAAGTGCTCATGAGACAGATGGCTGTGCTGATGATTTATGACTGACTCTTAGGCATGGAGTCCAGTGACGTACACACAGACAAAGCTTAACTTGTAAAGAAATATAAACTGCTGGGCTGAATACCTCTAGAGATGGAAGATCTAGCCCCAGAGATTAACCTTCACTTCTCAACATCTTGCATGCTTTAATTTAAATTTTTTAGCTTTCACTTTTTTTTTTTGTTTATTTCTGCTATGCCTTCCCTTGCTACACCCTCAGCATTCAGGACTTTCTGCCCATGAACATACTCAAACTAAAAAAGTCACTTCCCAAAGTACTGGCTGACCTCCACAAATACTTGCCATAGTTCCTAGTTTCTGTGAATCTTTTCCTTACTGTCAACTTTTAATATGTATTATTATTATATATTTAATGTATATTTAAACTGCTTAAGGATGTATCAGAATTTCTGGTTATTAGCCAGCCACACCATACACATAAGTTAAAAACAAGTTTCCTACACCCATTTCGCTCTTAACACTTTACAAGCATATATTGAACCCATAATAACCACTACATTTTTTCCCATGGCATCCCTCATTCCAAAAGCACAGCCTGCATTCTTCATACAAATAAAAAGTGTAAGAACGAATCTTCTTTGAACATTCAGGCGACCCAAAACCGCCTGTGTGAGGAGAAGTGAAAAATGATGAGTTAGTGTTTAAACTAGTGATTATCCCTATGGAGATACAACTGAGATAATCAATTCCATTACTATTCCCATATGGTAACTTTTGCAATGCAACTGTTTTCTGGGTTTTGAAAAATTTACTAGGTATTTTTTGTTAATAATAATTGTGTCATAGTATAGTGAAAGAAATTATCAAGAAAATTTGTCAGTTGAAGTATTTGACAGCACTTGCCTTCCATTAATATTCACTAATCAGTTAGATTTTAACTTTTTTTCTTCACATAATTGGAAAAAAAATGAGGATTCAATTCACTTTACCAAAATCGACAGCAGGATTCCCAGATTAACATTACCTGCATCATCCCATTCACTTTAATAAAATACTGGTGCTCTAAGATTTTGAATTAGACCTCAAAGAACGTGGTAAATTTCAATATGGCCATACATAAAATATTCTGCCCCATCTTTTCTCTAGCGTAAAAAAAGGCAAATCTTGATCCTGGGAAAGGTTACAGTTTATATTCAGGAGGGCAAAAATCTCCTCCATACCATTTCAGAAGGCAGCAGATCCCCAAAGCATGAAATTAATATAAACAGAATGAAAGACAAGTGGGATACAGTCTCAAACCTCCTTTGGTTTTCAGTGTCCTAAATCTCTAACAGCATACTGCACTAGCTTCATTTTCAGTCACTGAGAACTTCCCTGCTGGACCACAAAAATCTTTTCTGCAGACCAAAGAAGGACCACCTGAAAACAATTCAGCAACTTTATCATAGAACCATTAAGGTTTGAAAAAGACTAGGATCATTTAAGTCCAAACATCATCCTTACCATTACTATCTGGTTAAAAAGGTTGTGCCAGCACTTTACTCCCAAGAAGCCCCTCTTATAATTTCCAATCCAAAATCTTTTATGATGAACACAGGTCCAAACAAATGAAGCATTACAACCATACAAGGGCCTTACCTAGGTAACAGGTTACAGAAAACACTAAAATAAAATGAACCTATCCACAGGCTTACAAGCATGAGCTCACCAAGCTATTCTCAGCTTTCTTGCACAAACCCAATCTTAGCTTATTATTTCTCTCAAAGATAGAGTCAAATCTTAAGAAGTTAGATGAAAACAATGAAAGCTAAGCAGAAATAAGAGATCACTGTGGGGTATACTGCTAGGGAAAAGAAAAAGCATGCACCTGCAATGAAAACGGCCATGGAAACTGCATGTTTTCATCTGTTCGGGCTTATAAACATCTGGGACAATTCTATGATCCCTGAATTGATTCTGTTTCTGATTAACCATACAGAATAGACAAGGGAATTGTGACCAATTAAAAAGAACAAATGTTTTTTCCATGTACACTGCTAGCATTTAAATTCTAATACAACACTACAGCAGGAAACGGGGGAAAAAAAAGTCAGAGCTATTTGAGATCTTACATATATTATGATACTAAACAACAGGCACACTGGCACCAAAGTCTGTTTGGAAATGGACTTTCAAAATGAAACAGACTTTAAGAGATAACTGGGAAATACGTAGGTAAAAACCACACTTATCAGAGTGCCTGCTCTCAATCATGAATTTTTAACACAGCAAAGCCAGCTGAACACTGAAAGCAGTTGTTAGCTATAGGAGAAAACAAAGGAGGAAAAGAAATCTCTATTAGCTCACACAGCCTTGAACATCTAACACTGAAGTTATTAACTACACCTTTACTTTCTAGAAACTGCATGGACTTGAAAGACACTTTTTCCCAAAAGCCTACAAGTTGTCTGTCTCCAAAACAGTAATAGTTGCATGCTAATAGGACACCCTTTGAAATTAATAGTTCTTTACTTTGTGCTGCATTTATCTTGCATTCCATAACCCCCAAACTATATAGTGAGCTAAGTATGGAACTGGGATCACGCGCCGCTGTAAAGGTCAGCACTGGCAGCTTAACCAGGAATGGCTGTGGGGACAGCTCACCAGGCAGCAACTTACTCAAGAAGACAGACCCTGGGAGCCAGAAGTAGATCTTCAGGAAGAAAAAACACACAAACAAGATAACAACAACAAAAAACACAGCAGCCACCCAGCTCTATTGCAGGTTACTCCCATCAGAGCAACAGGTGTGGGCAGCCTTGGTGGTAAGCGGACAGCTGGACTAGAGAATCTTAGACATCTTTTCCAACCTTAAGGATTCTATGAATACACTGCCCTCTAAATGCTGCACTGAAGAAGCAGTTACTACGAGCAGCGCAGGGTACTTAGAGCATGAAAGGAAGCTCTTTGCTACAGGAGCAAAAGGTCTTCAACCCAAGAACCACAAAACTGAGACTTCAGTACAAAAGCACGAAGCATGGCTGCAGGAGTGCCTTTACCTCACGGGGATAAAGACAACGCTCACAGAACTTCTCAAAGAAAGTTTAAGTTCCGCTCACCACCACCCCAGCACTTTCAAAGTTCAGCTTCCCATAGCAGCTCTGGCTATTCCATAAAACGTGACAACCACTGTGTTGTCACTGCTGCTTCTTAAACAAAACAGAGAACTTTAAGAGGTTATCCAACTGCACAAGAACACCGTTATATTAAGGCTCGCTTATTGGGCCAGCACGTACAGCTTCCCAAGGAGTTAAATTCACTGCAGCTCCCCGAGCACTTGTGTTGCAAACGAGTAAAGGCTGAATGGTCTATAAATACCTTTACTACCACGGATTTGGTTTCTTTCCAGGACTAAGCAAAAGGAGTCGAGGCACCTGAAACTTTATCTTCTCCCCTGTGGGGGAGCGGTACAGCTGCTGCCGCTCGCAGCTAAGAACACCACTCACACCAGCAGAGCCGCTACCCGGGCTGCTCCCACTACGGGAAAAACCAAATAAACAGACCAAAAAAGAAAAAAAAAAAGCCCACCTAAACTAAAGCCGTGCGGAGCAAGGTAAAGTTGAATTGATAAAGGAAAAAAAAAAAGAAAGCCACGAGAAAAAGCCAGCCCGCGCCCTACCGCGCTCCCCTTCAGCCCACGGTCCCCCCTCGCCGGGACCGACCCCGCCGGGCGGGGAGAAGCACAGAGGGCGGGCGCCTACCGGAGCGGCTGCGGATGATGTCGCGGAACTCGTCGGTGGCGGGGTCCCCCCCGGCAGAGGCAGCGGGCCCGGGGAACCCCGCGTCAGCCATGTGCTGGGCCGCGGAGAGAGGTGGGGGAGCGTCGCGGGACGAGCGGGGCAGGGGTGGAGGGAGCGGCGCGTCCAAGAAGATCGGGATGGGACAGGGTAGGTGCCCGGCGCCGCCGTCCGCCCTGAAATAGAGCCGGCGGCGCCCCACGCCCCCGCCCAATCGATGCGAGAGGAGCAATTAGCAAGCAAATGGGCCCCCGGGGCCGCCAAGGGGCAGGGAGCAGCCAGCAACCCACGAGAACCGAACCGCCATCCATGCAGCTTTCTCCTTGCCGCGTGTGGCCCCCGGGCAGCTGAGCATGCGGGCGCAAAGGGGGCATTTCGGGTTCCTTGTGGGGGGAACCTCACAGCTGGTAGCCAAGTGTCTCGTAACAACTGAAAAACACCACGGTGGTTATCTTTATCTTCTTTTTTCCCCCCTGAGTCATCCTTACGATGGTCTGAGGATGATCCTTATGAGTACTAAGGATCCTGCACACCTTAGTGAGTCCTTAATGAAGGATCCTGCAGGTCTAGTGAGGCACTAGTGGCAGCGCACAGAGCTGGCAGGCATCTGAAGGTACTAGAGGTGCAGCCTACTGACAACTGTGGGCTCCTCAGATCTGCTTTCATTAACCTTTGGCAAAAGAGGATACAGACAAATGTTTCCTCATGTGTTTGATAAGGAAAATACTGATGTTGTATTTATTTGTTGTATATATCTGTTGTCACAGATAAGGAATAAAACGCTTAATTCTGGCCTTGGTTCTTTTCTCCCTTCTGTTAAATGTCAACTTGGTCAACTGCCTCCACCCGACCTAATCATAGAATATCTCGATTTGGAAGAGACTCACAATGACCGTTGAGTCCAACTCCTAGCTCCCCACAGGACTACACAAAATAATATTTAGCTCCATGGCTGTTATGCCAACATCCAGCCTGCAGTCATGACTGTGACCATGACTTCCAGCCCATGCCCTATCACCATGAACCCAACTCTATCCCCACAGCCTCCAGCCCACCACCACGCCCATGATTACTGCCCTACTACCATGACATGAACCTCTAACTCACTAGCACAACCAGTCCCACCATCATGACTGTGACAGCTCCTAGTCTTAACATCATGACAGTGACTCCACCCACAGCCCATCATCATGGTACCAACCCAGAGCCCTACTCATGACCTCAGAGCCCTTGGTACCTGTTAGGCCTCCTGAGGAATATGCCCTCTACAAGCCCAATGGAGGTGCTTTCATTCCTCTCCCTTCAATTTTCTTTCCCCTTTGACACTGAGGATGTGCTTTCCACAGGTGCAGCTTCCTTACCTCAGCAGGCCCCCACATAGCTGGCATCATCTCATGGGGGAAGAAACCAGGCAGAGGAAGCAAATGTGCTGGGATGTGTTGAAGTGCTCACTCTCCTTGTGACAGAAACCAACCTCCTAAAAATTGTGCATTACAATATGAACACTAAGAAGACATACAGTCCCCTATTTATATTTGCTAGTTTGCAAGACAACAATGTGACATATTTAATACAAATTTAACTTAACTGCTGATCAGCTTTAATACCAATTCATAGACAATTCATAAGCAGATACTTATGAGGGATGGGAAATTAAGGATAAACTGTAGAAAGGATGCATGTTTTCATTTGTACTTTGCATAGATAAAGGACTTGAATGTCTTTGTGTATGCCCGAGTATATCATAAGAAATTTACTTGTTTGAAGATAGTAGAGCTAAATGGAATAAAACAGAATAAAACTAGGTAAGAAAACCAGGTTAGACACAGTGGAAAGAACAGTTGGAAGAAGACTTTTTATAGGCACAAACATGGTGTTAATTAGATACTGAGGAAGGGGCTTGTCCCCATTTTGGGCAGTGGGGCATACACTCAGGAATTGCCTTGTGGGTGGGGACTACTCTCTTGTTTTTCATGAAGACTGTTATGAGATGAAGTAGGTAGGAAGTTTTGCACACTGTGGTTTTTCCAGAATATTTTTCAGCCTTATATTTTTTGATGATCAATGTTTATTACTTTAACAAAGGGAGTAGGAAAAAATGAAGCACTGGCAGCCTTAAATAATAAAAAATCTGAATTAATCAGATTCCGAAAAGGCATGAAATTGTCCTCAGATTGTTCAGGGAAGAGAGATCATATTTCTTTGTATTCTCTTTTTGAATTCCCACTGTTCACCCCTGGCATGTGCCAACTCTCAGAAACCTCCAGTGATGTCATGTTGGCTCCCACCACAGGGGTTCTTGCTAGAAAATCTGACTGAGATCAGATTACAGGCTGGGTTACTGTACTACTGCTAGAGAGGAGAGCCTACAGTTCGTCCTCCAATATTACAAGCCCCTTTAATAACTCCCCCCAAAGTTTGTCCCAATCTGTCCTCTAGATTCACTCAGTCCTGTATCAATCCAGACTTTCAGTAATTTGTGTCTGTCTCTTTACCTCTTGTATTCTCAACTTCTTTTCCTTTTTATGTGGACTTTCGTTTTGCACTCTGGTGCTTCAGAGAAGGTGGCAGTTTGTACATGCCTTCCTCTCCCCCATAATAACCATAGCATTGCTCAATTTAAAATGGGACTCATCCACTCCTCAGCAGCTGATACACAGCCTCACCAGTGTTGTCTGTTCTTTAAAACCCATGTGGGGAGCTTGTATAACTCCTTCCCTCTTCTTATTCCATCTCATCTTTTGTCCGTTTCTGAGTACAACATGGAGGGAAGATCATTTTGCCTCTTTATGGCTACGTTCTGAACACTGTTATTGTGTTAGAGAAATGTAGAAGGAAGCCAATCAGAACGGAGGCGAAAATTTCATGACTGACACTTCTGTCACTCCAGACTGTCTATATCAGTAGCCAAAATCTCATTACTGTAATTTGAAAATGGAGCAGTATCTTAACTAAATGCTAAATCTGTTCTATGTGGTTTTACAGACCTATCAAGTTTGTCTGCAGTAATTCAACACTAGAAGTCTCATCAGATTTGGTTTACTTTATGAACAGACATACTTTCTTAGCGTGCTGGACCTAAGATTTTGGGCTAACTAAGATAGCCGCATTGCATTTCTTCAAACACCAGCTGCTACACCCCACATACATATGTTTGCAGGGCTGCTCTTAATTCAGTTCTGATTATTTCAAATATTCTCAAGAATTTGATGCTTTTTTGAAATACTTCACATGGCTTTTGTTATTATTCTGTCTATGGCTCTTTTTTCCTACCCACAAACTGAATCCTAGAGACAGAATAGATGTCTGATAAGCTAATGTAATCACAGATCTTTCCTAAACATGTAAACCTCTGAAGTTCAAACCAAGGTAAGGCATAAAAGCAGTATATATTCCATTCTTTCAATAAAGATATTCCATTAGGTTAATAATAAAAAAGGTTTGTGCACGTTTTTTCCCAGAATAATTTCTCTGATTTTCAAATGAAGCATTTTTTCTAGTGAGGAATTAGGTTGCTAAATGTCACAGAAAATATCTTTGTCATGTCACAACAGCCAGGTAGTCCAGAAATTGATGTGTTTTAAGCTAAAACACAGAACAGGGCTCAGAGAAGATTATGCTGATGCTTGTACTGCTGCAGAACTGACATACAATACAGTTTAAATTCTGAAGAATGTCAAGTCTTTGAACCTTAGTTATCACTGCTAAAATCTTAGGAGCATACTGAGTGTTTAAAATTGAAAAAAAAAAAAAAAGAAAAACCAAACTCAACACTAATCTCTTGGGTTTGATAGCCAATGCTAGGCACATCACTTCAGAAATGTTGTTATTTGAGACTCCATATGTATGTGTGTACATCTACTCATGCATACGTATGTGTATAGTATGTGTATATATAAACATACATATGTACGTATGTATATGTAGAACGTACTTTGCTCATGACTTAATGTTGGAGAGAATATGTTCAGGATGGATTTCACTAGATGGCAACCAGCAACTCCTATTAGTTCTGGGAGAAAAGTTATTTGTACATAACGGCATATCTATGCTTTGATTTTCCCTAAGCATACAGGTTTTTTTCAGTTACATGTTCAAAGGTGGAGCTGTGGCTAGTAATGTTGATGCTGCTCCTTAATATCAATTGTGAGCTGGACTAAGCATTTGCTTATTCAAAAGTAGACTTTATCCACCATTTTTGTTAATATATGCAACATAGTAAATATTAAAACAAGACCAAAAACTCAGATGGGAAGTAGTTCTGACTTTGAAATTGGTAATTGTACTCTTTTGAGGAAAGATCCAAAAATTCAGTGGAAAATCTAACAAATTGAAATCCTAAAAAATCATGCATGTCTTTTCCAATGGCTCACATTACATTCCAGTTTTGTTGGGCCATTTAGGATATTTCAGCACTTTCTCTGCAGTTTGATTAAGTTTGGTAGGGAAGTTGCTGATAAAAATAAAACTCAGTCTAGAAAAACACTTTCTCCCTTGAAAAAAAGGTTGCTAGCTCCCTTGAAAAAAAACGCTAGCACAATGTGTGACCCATCCCATATTAAAAACAGTTCTTTGGCTATCAAGGATTCACTACTCACATTATTTTTTAATTATTTTATAAATCAAAATGAGTAAACAGAAAACATACATAAAAGCTTCCCATGTGGTAATTTATGCTTTAAAATGATTGCTTTGAAGCAAAAAGGATTTGTGACTGTATTACAGAATTCATCTGATACTAACTAATTTATGTCAACTCCCTCAGCTAACAAGAATCACATGATGTAAATGGAAAATGATACCCTACTGGTATTGAGAATAAAGAGGTAATTTCTTTCCATCTTTCATAACTGCTTTTCAAGACTGCATATAGTTTTTTGTCAGAGCCGATTAAAAAGCTTGTTTTTCATCTTAGGATTAGTTTTATAACCTATTCAAGCAAAACTGAAAGTCTGCACTCTAAACACAGTGACAAAAACCTGCAAGCTTATTTCCTGATTGGTGCTTACCAAACTGGTGAACTGCTTGCCTCCTTGGCACAAAACTACTGGTGCAAACTGCACAAAATCTTATCTCAGGATTTATCATGAAACTGTGCTTGGTGTGGATAGTGTTTTGCTTTTTTTTTTTTTTTGCATTTTTTTTTGCTGCTACAATGTTTGTAGAGTTGAAGATTTATTAGAAAGTTATACACACAAGTCAACGTAGTGAAATGCTTACTTTAGGTTTGATTTTTACTGTACTTAATTCTGGAGGAAAATGTATGTTGAATGTTTTATAAAAAGTAAAAATAAATGGCAAAAAGAATTATTTATTGCACAATGACATATCCTGCATTTAAAAACCTTATACTAAGAAGTTACAAAACAACCTCTCAGTTACAGCAGTCATAACCATATTTACAAAGACAACCAGCATTGCCTCATGCATAGATTTTCGCACTCTCTGTGAAGTAGGGCCTAATTACACTTTCATGGCTATCATTAGACATCTCTTGGCTTCCACTGTCACATGCAGTAAATGCTTAAATATTTAGGTCCCTATCCTCATAGATATTAAGGTATCTAGTTCTCATTTCTAATTTATAAGAATTAGGGACCAAGTACGTTATTCCAAAACCAGAATACTTAAAATTTTCTGCTTGGAAAGCCTGTTAGAAACTTTCGTGGACAAAATCAGATTGTCACAATAATCTGAATTCAACACTGCTGTTTCTGCAGTACAGACTTCAATAAATCAGACTGTTTATGGGAAAATTTTGAAGTAGTCTCCACCAGATGTTTATGTGATTTCTATTTGTGTTTTTTATGCCTAGGAGAATGCAAGGGAAAAAAAAAAAAGGGAAAAAGGTAAAATTTAAATATATATGGCTGAAAAATGGACTTCTGCTGTCCATGTTATTAGCCTTGCACATGTGTAAAGGCACTGTGCAACTTCAGGAATGTGAGCAGAAATAGAAAAAATATGCAAATAGTAGTGTTGTAATAACCTCAGTACTGAAATTATGTAACGAACATTCAAACACAAATGAAAATACAAAGTCTTGATCTGAGTGTTGTGCACTTGAAGAAAAAAAATCATAAGTATTATTCAAAATAACTTTATCATCAAGTATGGTGTTAGACTTTTAGATAAGACTTTAGATAAGTTGGCAAAGGGTGTAAAAAAAGCTGATGATCAAGAATTTCTGTTCGACCATGTCCTTGTTGGTGAAATTCCACTCAATTTATTTTTTTAAGCTGCATTACCTAAGAAGGAAAACGTCATTCTGAGGAGCAATGTTAATGAACTGGAGCCTTTGGGACATACAAAACAGTTGTTAAAGAAGCATAACGATTGGAGCTGACTAAAACATTTTGGATAAGCTTCAGTATGGGGTGCAGTTTGAGAAGAGAGCATAAAATGGATATTATATTTTCTTAAGTGGTTAAAATTCTGAAAAGGAAAGAGAGGAAGTACATTAGTCTAATTTTCCGTTGTTGTTAAAATTGTAGTTATCGGCTCAGGTTTCTATGAGTTTACAGATAGGCCTTTTTAACATGAGCTTAATTAGCTAGGCTTCTCAAAGATTTTTCAGTTCTCTGGTATAACTCTAGCCTAGCTCAGTAACAGCTGATAATCACTGTTGATACGTGATTGTTCACTTCTCTTTTTGAAATCAGTGTGCAGCCAAGTTCAATTCATGCAAGTCATGTTTGCATGTAACTGAGCCACTATATAAATGGGAACTGACAGTCTTTCATATTGGTTCTCTCAGCAAAAGCCAAGGAGTGCTATATACTTATGTAGACTAAATACCTGGCTCTTTCAAAATTAGTCTTTGTGCAAACTTAGCAAGGCTCCACTTGGAATTTTTGCTGTCGAGTGCTTTTTCTGTGGAGAAAGTCAGACTTCATCTTCTTGGACTGACAGGGATTTTCATCAAGCACTAATCCACATTCAAAATACATGCAATGAAAATCTAGTTTTGAATGACATTTTTTCAAGGGCTTTTTAATTCTTGTCATCCTCAAGCATATCTATAGATTCATCTGTCAACTGTGAAGCAGTTGCTCTGATAAGTCATTGTGACTGTAGAGGGATTTCTACAAAAATGGTTTAAATAATTGCATTGAGATTGAAGGGCTATTGACTAGAAAGGATTGGGGAAGTTAGAAGTATTTGAATCCTTCCTCTCGATAGAAAAGAACGAAGAATGAAGCAAGAGGTCATTCTTTTCTAGTAAAATTCCTCAATTACCTGCAGGGGTAAAAGGCAGCTTTTAGTCAGATCCATTCATGATTAGAGTACATTAACAAGCCTGGCTATCTTATATATGAATTATACATCTTTCTATTCCTAATACTATATAATGTGTTTTGCGTTTTCAAATATTTGTAAAGAAATTATGTGTCCGGTACATTGAATCCAATTTCTTATATTTGAAATACTAAGGGAAAAACACACACCGCTTTACTTCTGCAAAGCACTGCTGGCAAGTTGAAGGCATGCAGTCAGAAATCTCTTTACATATGAATCACTCAGTATGACCGTGATCCTTTAGCACTTCGGAACATTCCTAGTTTTATTCACCCTCTTTGCTGTTCTCATGCATCTCAGCATACAGTAAGAGCAAGGAGGCTCCTGTGGGGCTGGAGACCATGGGGGCTCCCCATGCGGTTGGTAAGGGCAGACCCCAGCCCCCACCACCTCCCTGGGGAAGGGGATGGGCCTATGCTGGGCGGGGATGTGGGCTTGTGGGTAGGCCCAGCTGGACAGGACCTGTAATGGAGCTGTGGGGGGGCTGAAGCTCAGCCCTGCTGTGGCCTTGCTAGTGCAGGGGCCGGTGGCCCTGTGGTTGATGTGGGGTCCAGCATGTGGGCAGGATGGGGGAGCCCCAGTGGCCTGCTGAGGAGCAGTCAGGGCTGGGGTGCCCTCAGGGCCTCATCCATGTAGAAATGGAGGACCATGTTAAAGATTGTTTTTTGTTGTTGTTTTTAATTAAGCTGCTACATATATAGTAATATATATCTGCATGCAAAGTTTCAGAAAAAAATCTAACAAGGTCATCTTAGAGTTGGTAGAAATCTATGTACTCTCTTAAAACCTGCTCATCTGTCACTCTCTGTGCTTCATGTTTCAGCAGAAATTTGAAATTAAGAGCTATGGCCAAATAAAAAGATGGAGAATGAAAAATGTGCAGCCAGCATTGGCCTGCAGCCAACCTCCTCCAGTCCCGTCTGCATTATCACATTGGTGAGAGGTACTATCCTGACTGACTTTGCCCTACTGCTGTGCCCTTGCCAGACACTGATGCCATCCTGATGTCTGCATCCAGCATCCGCATGGACTTGCTTTCAGCACACCTGTGGTCAGGCAGAATACGTTCTTCAGCTTCACTGAGAGCAGTAGCCAGGTTCACACAACCCAAGGTTCTGTTTCACAGGGATCCTGCAACCCCCTGCTGCTATTCTGCTGGATAAGTAGCAAGAAAGGTCTTGTTCTCCCTAGAGCAAGGCTTATTCCTCTCCAGGAAACCTATTTTCTCCCATATTTTTCAATGGACTGTGAGAGAAAAACAGCATGGAATTGTAAGTGCATTTCTCTGATGATAGAGTCAGGGTGCATTGTGCCCTAGAGGCAAAAAGTCTAACAAGGCAGTGTTGGTATGACCTGTATGGGGAGCAGCTCGTTCAACACAATCATCTTTACAGAGTTAGCATCACAAATAAAAACTTCTGTTGTATCAGAAGGCTTCAAGCCAAAACCACATGAGGCTCCAAGTCTGCTGTCAGATGCATTATGCACATGTGAGTGTAAGCAGACATTCAAAGAAAGAACAGTTAGAAACTTGAGTAACCAATCTGTAACATTCTGGTTTCCCCAGTGCAAACTTCAGTTTGCTTTTCAGAGAATAAAATTGTTTACGTCCACATATTTACTGTCCCACTACAGTGAGATAAACACAGAACACATGCATATTCAGGTGTATGATGATCACAGAATACTTCTAGCATACACATGCCGGTATTTTTCTTCAGTCTTGCCAGTTATTTTTGGAACATATGATGTTGTCATCAAGATGGAAACTAAAATGTCTCTGAATGTCCTTTCACAATTTTATATGGAAAAGACTGGTACTAAACCACAATTGCCCCAGGTTAGTTTCTTGTGGAGTCTTCCAAGGAATTAGGAAATAGCATTCCCTGACATGAATTTTCTGTTCTTATTTATACATTTATTATTTTCCTTAATATACAGATGTGTTTCTTTCTGGATGTTAATGAATTAAGTTAAATAGAGTCAGGAATACTGCATTGTAACTAAGGAGTGATGGCAGGCAGATAACAAGTGGACAGCATTCAGCAGTTTTACATGCCTCCCAATGCACAGCAGGGTGGTAATGTGGGTTGTGTGTTTGACCTATTCATCTTCAATGTCTCAAGTAGTTCAGCCTGTCAGCTTCAACTTATGTAGTTCATCATTATGACTGCAAAAACAAATACCACAGAAACGGGGCTGATGAAAATATAAGGATAAATAGAAGAACATCATCCTTCCTAATGAAAACAGTTACATCATTTAAGTACAGCTGAGTGGAGGTGGATAGACATTGAAAATCAGTCAATGCAACTTTTCAAACAGCTGTAAGAATTCTCATTTCAACTTGTTACTACCTTTCCATCAGCTCTGTAGTGTTTTATTCCTCATCCAATCTTTCTTTTACCATCAACTTATATTTTAATAGCTTTCATATTTCTGGTGATTAAATTAGCAACTAGGTTCTCACAGATGTGTTTATGTGTGGGATAATTTCAGAAAATTCAGAGGCCAGCTGTTTTCTGGACTAATCAAAAGCAAGAGTACAGAGCTAGTCAGAAGACTGGCTGAAGAAGAGAATACACCACACTGAATGAGGATTACACTAAACTCAGTATTCATGAAGTGACTATCTTTCTACTACATCTCTGCTTACTACTTCCTCTGGCACAGGAGGTCCCTGAAATCAGCAATACTGTCCTTTGATTTGCTTTACCCATTTTAGAATAGTGTTTGCGAAAAAACAATCCATGCAAGACCCACTCCAGAGTAATGACAAAACAAAAAAGAAAAAGAAAAAAGGGAAGAGGAAACAAAAACAACAGGAACAACAAAAACAAATCCACGCAAATTCCCGAATATTACTTTATTGCTTTATTTGAATTATAATTCAAAACATTTTTTGGTTGTGCTGATAAATGCTTAAATTTCATGGGTTTTGTCTCAAACTGTACTAAAAAATGCAGCTCTTTAACCATTTAATGTAGTGGAAACTTTAAAAGGTGTGCATACGAAAGCACTGCAGTGATGTTACCAAAATGTTTTTCTTAGCTACCATTCAGATATATTTCATTGTGAAAAAAACATTGCAATATAATGTACCAAAGAAACATTTTAACAGTACCAGAATGAAATATTTGGACATTACTGAAATGAAAAGAGAAAGTTCCAAATGAGAAAGTCGAAAACAATTGTTCTGAAACTCATAAAATCAGAAAATATTCTCTGACAAAACATTTTCATTTAGACAGAACAACATTTTCTGTCATGATATTGTTCTCTTAAAGTTTTTATTTCAGCAACCCGTAGGAATTATTTGCTTATTTTTTTAAAAAGTAATGAAAATCATACACATGGTCCTGAAAGTAATACAGCTCTGAAAATAAGGTACTATTTCCAAAAAAATAAATAAAAACATACAACACTTCTTTTTCCATCTCTCTCTTTCTCTCTATTCCCTTCTCTCCCTCTCCCCCTCAACTTTCACAGATTCATACTTACAACCAATTTTCTCTCTACCCCAATGACCACATGGTTATCCACAAAGGAAAGCCAGAGACAGACGACATCCTACAGACCACTTGCTTGCTCCACTAACTGCTTCACTGTGCACATTTCCCTCTGTACCTGGTACTTGGTGCCTCAGCACCTGACACCCTCTCCATAACCCCCTCACTGAGGAGGAAAGGAGAGACAGACCCACCAGCTGGAAAGACAAAACAGCGCACAGTCTTCCTGTTGAGATTATTCACTAGTTGATTGTATCTGCAGAAGGAGACTTCATGGACCCAGGGGGTCATTTTGAGAATCAGTGTAAGGAAGATCATTTTTGTTCATAATATGGGTTTAAGCTTTCAGATATCTGTTTCTGACAGAGAAAAAAAAAAAAAAAACTTCACATTTCTTACGTTCAGCTCACTGTATTTTTGGAAACATAAATGTTTTAAAACGCACAAGTCTCACGTGTGAATTAATGTCATCCTTTTTGATGATGATTAAACAAGCTAGCAAACAACCTCCCCCCAGGAAAGGAACAAGAAAATATTCTGTGACAGAACATACGAATACAAAAGCGAGGATTAGGAGATGAAATATTTCTGTGCAAAATTTAAGAGATTCAGCTCTCTTAAAATAATCTACTCTGTGCCCAAGTCCATGATATTAAAGGAACTGGTATGAAAGACATGTTTCACAGGTGGAGCTCACAAATCACTTAAATGTAGCAATGTATATTTTGAGTAATAAAGGATCTGTCTCGACATTAGTAGACTGAACTGGTTCCTAAATCTTTGTGGCACTGAGATTCAAGGTTAAAACACCATGAATATGCCTTTCAGTGCCCTTCCCTTTTACCTTGTTAATAGAGGGATAAAAGTCATCTGGAACAGTGGAAACAAGAAGCAATTAACATAATCTGCATGGCCTTTTTATCAGAAATGTGTCCCTTACAGGTGTTCATCCAAACAATTTTGATTTAGACAACACTGAGTTGGATGCAGTTCCTGCCTGGATAGGGGTAACTTTTATTAATGACATTGCGCAGACTGTAACGCAAAAATAGAGCAGCACTGCAACCCTCTGGAGTGAACTTCAGTGTCCACACCTGTCTGAACACAAAAAACTGTACCAGAGGTGAAGTGGCTTGTGCTGCATGTTTGTGTCTGACTGATACTCACACTGCTGTTTTTTAGGAATACCATCCTCATGTGCATAAAAGAAAAAAAAAAATTTGAATTATGATGAAAGAGCAATAAAAATATTATTTTTTGCGGAACTGAGTGTATTTGCCATGTTTTTAACATATCAATCTCACATTTTGTTCATTTCTGAAGTGTTTTACTCAATAGTTGAAATAATTAAAAACAGAGTAATTGTTTCCTGTCCTCCATGGCAGATTGAGAATCACTGCTTCAAGGTATTTTTTAATTATCAGGATAATAACAATGCAAACAAAATTTATTAGGGAAAGGGAAGGGAAGAGGGAAGGGAAAGGAAGAGGGAAGGGAAG